>NW_022589769.1:4777827-4910379 GCF_004348235.1 Phoca vitulina | reverse complement strand
GGGTTCAGAAATGAAAGGTCAAGGAAACCTCTCAAGTGAGATCACATTTTAATTTCGCTCTAAAATAAAGCTGTCGGCTTCACTTTTTCCATCCTCCAGGCAACACCTCCCAGCTTTCCGATGACCACAAAGCAGAACTCGAAGGACACTCAAGTAAGAGGGATTCTGGTTGGTTTGGCTTAAGAAGAGAAGGAAAACGAAGGGGACATGCAGAAATCTGTCCTGTCTGATTCTTCTCAAGCCCAAGCCGAGAGCATCATGAACACTCAGATTCTCCAACACTTAAGAACCTGCTACTAACTGCCGTTGCCCAGACGAACAAGTAAACTAAAGTCACTCTCTGGTGCAAGCTGCCGTGCCAAACCCTAGCTCATCTGTCCATGAGATATTAAGATGCTGATACCCGTTCCTATAAAACACACACCTGCCACTAGGCCTGCCACCGAAGACCACAGAGGGCGGGCATTTGGGAAGATGAGAAGTACGAAGACAAGAATACAGAGTGTGCACGGGGTACCGGCCGCTCCTCGAGCTGACAAGAGCTTTGCAAGGTAAGTGGTAGGATTGTTTCCGTATTACAGATGAGGAAACAGAGATTCACTTAAGGTTACGAAATTGAAACCAGGGCTCCTATTTTCAAGTTCACTGTCCTTTTTTCACCACCCCAGGCTCTGGGAAAACATCTTAATAGCTGAGAAGACATCTTCAGTGGTCAATTCCCTACTGAAAAATAAAAAAAAAAAAAGTGGGGGTGGCAGCAAAACTCAAGGCTTTTCACAGAGCTGACAGGGAGTAAGAACAAAACCTAATGAAAGTTGTCGTGATACAAGATGACAGACCCAGGAGACAGCTAAGAGTCAGACTTGAAAACAAAGCAGTCCAGGACAGGTGAACATCAACAGCTGGAGATCAGGATCCAAGATAAACAAAACAAAGAAAAATGACAACAAAAAAGATGGTAAGAAGGCAAGGCTGAAAGAGGTATCGGAAAATCAGAGAAAAGATGGAAAACTGGGGTCCCGGGTCCCCAAAGCAGACAAAGGCCCCACGGTCCTTAACACTCAAACCCCAGCCAGGGAGTGACCCTGACACACGCAGTGCTGGCTTTGTCAAGTAACTGCTGCCCCTTCTTTTGAGGAGAGGAGTCTGGTTTTCGTTTGGAGAACTGCTCTCCCCTCTCTCCGGCACACCCCAGGGCCAGCAGTGGTCATGTCCGAGCCTGGCCAATCACAGAAGTGCATCACCCAGCCTGGAGGGTCAGAAATGGGTTCCTGATCCAAGACAGGTCTGGGAGAAACGCTGAAATCTCCCAGACAGGCGGAGTGCCATCCATCAAGCTGCAGAGAGTGCCAGCCTGAAGAGGACACCTGAGCAGGGGATCCAGGCGACAGATCTGTGGCCACAGGTTCAACCACGCCCGAGGCCGCACCGACACCCAGACCTCATGGCTGCGACACAAGCCGACAGACTCCATCTCGGCTCCAGCAGTCCGCGCTGAGATCTGCAGTGGCCACACCATGAGGCCTGACCGGCATGAAGAGGCTCCACCCCAGTCCCTCCTCTGTGAATGAGGGAAGGACTCCTTCCTCAGGGAGGCGGGGCAGCCGGAAGGCCGTGGCCTCCTAAGTACAGCGCTCCATCACCAAGAGACAGACAGACCACAGCGCCACGAATAGCCGTCCGCTCCACCCGAGTGGGGACATCCAACTGAAAACCAGGGGCTCACCTGATACACATGGAAGGCGTTGGCTGCTTTGCCCCGGAGAAACACCGACGGGATCCAGACGTTGATCAGTGCCCGGTTTGATCTGACCAAAAAGAAAGATCAAAATTAGTCATTTTAATTTACCAAGAAAGAGAGAGGAAATCATCTTCTCTAAGAGGCATTACACACAAGCAATTGGTGACAACATCTGTCGCACACAGGAGTAAGCCCCGGGGCCAGTGTGAGCCTGCTCACCTAGCCCCCAGCATTATTCTGAAGGGACTTAATCCATGTGTGTTTGTTCTTTATATACACAGTTTGTACTTTGGAATGAGAAAGGGCTGCCCTTCCATTCTTACAACTGAGTCACCGTGACTCAGAATTTATCTAAACCTGTTTCCTCATCTGAAAAAGGGGTTGATAATTGGAAGCCCCCAGGCAGCTACGGAGGGACACGTGCACTGATGACCACAGGGTACCTGGAGCACCCGGAGGAGTCACGCCGCCTCCTTGCTGTGCTCGCTCTAGACCCTGGCACCCATTTTAAGATCAGATTCCACAAAAACGCTCAGGAGGCCGACGTCCATGGCTAGGCAAGCAACAGCTATTTGGGGCGGGAAAGGGGAAACCAGGAAGGCAGGCACAAACACCCCTCTTGCAACTTTCGAAACACTGTGTTTGGCTCCAATAAACCAAGATTTAAATTCAAGTGCAAATCATTTACTGAGTACCTACAACATAGGACTCCGTGCTTTTATCTATAGTACTGCAGTTAATGCTCACAGGATATTTAAGGGGTCTTCAAGGGTCCCTTCAGTTCTGAGTTCTGTGAGTTTTGTCTTATGTGATGACCTTCACCTAACTGAATCTCTGGGCCCACATACCCGCCACCACCAATCTCCCACCGGCTGAATACAAGGCATGCGGACAGACGGGCTGACTGTCGCTAATGCTTGAAGATCAATCCTGACGGTTACCAAAACGGTAATGCACAATTCTGGAAGGGCTGGGAGGTTCCAGTCCCGGCCTCTACTTAGAGTCGTCCCAGGGCTAAATGCTTTCTCCTGAACTTTCCTCCTCTCTCAAGAGCAGCTCATAGCCATGCGCCAGCCTCCTGTGCTTAGAACACAACTGGAGACAATGGTGGAAGATCCCATGACTCAGTGGCCTCCCAATCTCTACAGTGGAGAGCAGTTTCGTTTCACAAAGAAATGGTTCTCTCCTGAAGCAGCATTTCTTCTAAGCTCTGAGATGAGGTGCTGACCTCCTTCATGGGGCAAAATAATTCATCACTTCCTCAGAGCTCCAAGTAAAAACTGCAATTCTGAGCCATCAAGTTGGTTTTTACATCTAATGGCATTCCTCCTGTAAAGGTCTCCCACTGTACTAGGGCCGAAGTGCTCCCCTTTCATTTCTGTCAAGGGGGTGGGTGCAGTGCAGAAATGTACCGAACAATCTGCTTTTCATTAACCTTCCTGATTGGTAAGGGCCAGACACCCCCGGCTGGCTTAGGCATTTCTCCCTTTCAGAGCATTTCCCATACAGTGTTAGAATTGTTTACATGACTGGGGCTCCTGGGTGGCACAGTTGGTTAAGTGTCCGACTCTTGGTTTCAGCTCAGGTCATGATCTTAGGGTTGTGGGATCAAGCCCTGCATCAGGCTCCAGACTCAGTGCAGTCTGCTTGAGATTCTCTCCCTCTCCCTCTGCCTCACCTATTTGTGTTCTCTCTCTAAAATAAATAATCTTAAAAAAAAAAAAATGAGGGGCACTTGGATGGCTCAGGTGGTTAAGCGTCTGCCTTCGGCTCAGGTCATGATCCCAGAGTCCTGGGATCAAGCTCTGCGTGGGCTCCCTGCTCAGCAAGGAATCAGCTTCTCCCTCTCCCTCTGACCCTCCCCTCTGCTCCTGCTCTTGCACTCTCTTTCCCTCTCTCAAAACAATATATTTTAAAAAACTTAAAAAAAAAAAAAAAAAAAAAAGAATTGCTGGAGTGCCTGGGTGGCTCAGTCGGTTAAGCATCTGCCTTCAGCTCACGTCATCTCAGGGTCCTGGGATCGAGTCCCACATCGGGCTCCCTGCTCAGCGGGGAGTCTGCTTCTCCCTCTGCCCCTGCTCGTGCACTCTCTCTCTCTCTCTCTCTCTCAAATAAAATCTTAAAAGAATTATTTACATGACCATCTCCCTCCTAGATATTAATTCATTTGCTCACTCTTTTGTGACTACATGGCAGTCACTACTCTAGATCCTGGAGACAAAGCAAGGAAGCAAGCCGACACAGTCCCCGCCCTCAGGGAGTGAGAGAGAGACAACTCCCTTAACGATTATTCCACTAAGGCCCAAGAAGATGCTTTGTGTAATTTCCATGTTTTTAAGTTTACAGAGATTTGTATTGTGGCCTAATGTATGGTCTAGCCTAGAGAATGTTCCAGTACACTTAAGAAGAAAGTATACTCTGCTCACGGATCTACGGATGCCTGTCGGATCTAACTGGTTTACAGATTGTTCGAGTCCTCTGTTTCCTCGCTGGTCTTCTCTCTAGTTGTTCTACCCAACATGGCAAGTGGGGTATTGAAATTTCCAACTATTACTGCAGAGCTACCTATTTCTTCTTTCATTTCTGTCAAGTTTCACATGCTAAGTTTTGGGGCTCGGTTGTTAGGTACACAGATATTTCCAACTGTTAAAGGACATTATTTAGTTATCACTGTTGTTAGTGCCACCAAGGAATATTGGATCTCAGGACAGTGAAAGGCGCCGGTGAGGGTGGGGGCAGGGTGGGGGGCTGAGGCATCACAGAGGCTAAGGAAACGGTCTTTGGGAGGGGCTTTGGGGAGTACTAGGAGTGAGCCAAGTTGGGGAGGGTAGGCTGAGGCTGGAAAGGTGCTTCAGGCAGGGAGATTAACATCTGTGAAGGGCACAGCCCAGATGAAGACTTCCTAGGTTTGAATCCTGCCTTCAGTGTGTTCTCTGGAGGACGATACCCATGTCACAGGGTTGTCAAAGGGACTCAGTGGGTGAGAACAATGCCTGGCACGGAGGAAACAGTCTGGAAGTAATGATCCCGAGCAGGGAAGACCAGGTGAGTTAGAGGAGTCACGGTGGCCACAGGGGCTGTGTGCAGGGAGAAGACAGGGGACGGCTGAGGATGAAACCAGAGGTCAGCAAGGAAGGGCCTTCTGTGCAAACTACATGAGGGATGTGGGCCTCCATCTTGAGAGAGGAAAATGGCACTTCCCTCGGCTTTAGTGGAGATGCACAAACCCAAGGGAGGGGGCTGCAAACCTCTGGGACAGAGATGATGGAGCCGGACCAGGCAGTGGCTGCTTGAGGGCAGGGACTAAGTCTTATTCATGCCCTCCATCAAGGACCTGGCATGACCCCCCCCCCCCCCCCCAGGAAGTGCCTGACTGCTTTCTGCTATAATGGTGAGCCTTCTGCCTCATGACGGCCTCTGAAACCCCTCCTCTACAGCTCTCACCTCTCTGCCCAGCTCCCCCCACAGGCCGCCACCCCATAACCCTCTTCACACTGTACCCCCGCTCCCCCCACAGGGGGCAAGCTCACCTCCGATATCCATCCCTCATAGCTTTGCCTCACGTTGACCCCTCACCCTACACCAGCCTGACAGCCACCCAAGCACCGAGCAGCCTCCTGAACCCTCTGCATTTTTCATCACCTCCCTGTCATTGCCACCACTGCCCTGTGAGGTTGGCAGCGTGACCTTCACCGTATGAATGAGGAACTCAGGCCCAGCAAGGTCTAGAGGCTTGCCCAAGGTCATAGCAGTGTGAATCCTGTAGCTGGGACGGCAGGGAGGGTCAGCCTGGCTCTGATAAATGCTCTTTCTGATGCCCCACCCTAGCCCTCCAGAGGCGGGCTTTGCCCAGATGACACTTGCTCTCAGGGAGGCTGGGCCACCTTCTGCTCGGGACAACTGAATGAGAGCAGAGGGAGGCTCTGTGGGGCCCTAAGCTGGGACCCGCTCCACTGTCTTTACCAACCCAAGGGGATTACCTGTCCAAACCCCAAGGCAACCTGATCTGAAATAGTCTGAAGACCAACTAAGTGCTTCAGGAGTTTACTGTCAGAGGCACCAGACAGAATCACAGCCAGTAACCAATCAGACCCATGCCCTGAACCACTATGGTTTCCAGTAACTTCAGGGTTTATAAACTCATATTCCTCCAGGAGACACTCAGCTAATGAAATGAGAGCAGCAGGCCAGAGTCAGGCACCAGGGGTGGAGGTGGGGGGGACACGGGGACAGAGAGATGACCGTGATCAGCAGAAGAGCACAGGTCCTGTGTGAGGGATGTAGCCGCGACTCAGCTCCCACTGTGGCCTGGTAGGGATCGGAGCCTTTTTTTTTTAATTTTTAAAATGAAATTTACATTCTTACATGATAGCTTCCAAATCCTAAATGTCGGCCAAAAAAAATTAATTGTTTTCCAATACCCAGGAACAGAAATTAAACACATTTGAAGGCCAGGCTCCGGCTGCAGGCGAACAACTTCTCACCTCCAAGATAACCAAATTGGCCCACGCAGATTTCAACAGTGATTTTAGTTTCCCCCTGTGGTCTTCTGGGGACACAAGCCCAACAACACAGTCCTATTTCTAAAGGGCCCCTCGTGAGCAGATGCCGTGGACTTACATTTCAAAATCCGACAAACTCTGGTCTTCGGATGTTTGACTCAAATCTCCAGGCACCTGCCATCGGGAGAGGGGGAAGGGAGAGAGAAAAGCGCATCTTGGTTACCATGGTTTGCATAATCACCTAAGAATTCTGCCTCTCAAAGATCCCTTAACATTTCCTGTTCAGAATGAGGTGAAAAAGCAGTTACTGGGAAACAGTAAGAGATTTTGTGGAAGGATGGGTTAGAGACGGTGTTATGGTAATAAAAATATGCCACCATGAGGGATCTCAATTATCTTCACGGAGAACGGACTGTTAATCCTATTGAGATAATAGCAGGCCTGTAAAATCATGTAATTTTGGAGCTATAAAGGCCTAATTAGGATGGGAGATGCGAGATATCAAATGAGCAGTGGAAAAAATATCCACTGTCACCATGATGAACATCACACACACAGACACACCTAGTACGTAAACACAAAAGGCCAACGTCTGCCCCCACATGGCTCTATCCTTCCCGCCTCGTGATGCATGAGCAATTTAAGGCAGAACACAGCTGCTGCCGCTGACTCAGAAGGGCCCCGCGAGAACGTGATTGGGTAACAGAAACTGCACTGCCCCGCAGGATGGCAGGTTCTACGTAAAGCGGCTCGCAAAATGGTCAGCACTAGCAGCTGCCCCAGGAACAGTGACGTTACGTCCAGGGAAGGAGCTTCTGATCGAATGGAAGGATGCCAATGGAAACAGGGAAGACCAAGGGCAACAGGGGAGGGTGTGGGCTCATGAGGGCAAGAGCATTTATCATGTTCATCAATTTCCCTAACAAGCCCCCCCCAACACACACACACACACACACACACACACACTCTTCACAGATGAGGAAACAGGTTCAGGGAGGCTGAGACCTTGCCCAAGGCCACACATGCAGGAACTGGATCTGAATTCAGGTCTGTCCAACTTCAAAGCAACTTCTGCTGCTATAAACCTGCAGCAAACACAGGGAAAACCAGCTACAAGGTGGAAGAAGCTACGACTTGAGCCCTTTCCAGGGGGCTGGAGACACAGAAGGTAACTCCCTCTGCGGCAGGAGAAGGCCATGGTTCTGGAGGCTCGGCTCTGGGGGCACACAGGTCAGGATAAACCCCCGCTCCACGGGTTCCCGGCCCTGTGGCCATGAGCCAATCCCTGGGCTGCTCTGTGCCACACTGTCCTCACGTGTAGAGCAGGTAGGCTAGTCCCACACCTCAGAGGGTCATCTCGAACACAAGACCTGCTACCTGCAGGGCGTGCACAAGAGTGCCTGGCAGGTGGCAAGTTCCCAGGAACTGTGCCCTGTACGGATAACGTGGCAATTACTGAGAGAGGCAGGGTGTTCTGCTATCCTTGCACCAACACAGGATCTGTCCCGCCAGCCCCAGGGCTCTCTCTCACGCCACACGTGGCAGCCCGCAGGGAGAACCACCCCACCTGGGCCCTTGGCAGGTGTGTGGAGCTAAGCAGTTACCATGGGCTCTACAGCAGCTTTTGCTAGGAAGTTGCTATTGAGAGATTCCTTCAAACCCAATAGGGAGAAACCTGTCTACCGCCGACCTGAGAAAACCTTGGTTTCAAAAAACCAGGCACTCCCTGGGCTGGGTCTGAGTGTGGCCCTGCTGTGAGGGTGAGCGTCATTTTCCTATGGATGGCTGGGAAGAGGGGCGGTATAATCTACTAGGGAAGCCATGAGGCTGTGTCCCACAGTCCCTACAAATGTCACATCCTCTGACCCAGAGAGCTCACTCCCAGGATTTATCTACACGAAATAATCAAAGACATGGGCCAGAATTTACATCAAAGATCATTCCCTGGGCGCCTGGGTGGCTCAGTCGGTTAAGCGGCTGCCTTCGGCTCAGGTCATGATCCCAGGGTCCTGGGATCGAGTCCCGCATCGGGCTCCCTGCTCTGCGGGGAGCCTGCTTCTCCCTCTCCCTCTGCCTGCTTCTCTGCCTACTTGTGTTCTCTATCTCTCTGTCAAATAAATAAATAAAATCTTTAAAAAAAAAAAAAAAAAAAAAAAGATCATTCCTCTTTCCATTGCTTAGACAAGTTGAAAAAATTTTTTTCAAACAACCTAAAGGTCCAACTATACAGAAATGATTTGGGAAATTATGACATGTCCGTATGAGATGACCTGATTTCTTTTTTTAAAAAGCAGTTACACATGCACACTCATGAGAGTACAAGCATAGTAATAATTCTGGAGAAATATATAGGAAAACTAACAGTGGCTATCATTGATAATGCAGTAGGAGTGGGAATGGGGAAAAAAAGAGGCTGAATTTTCATTTGCTGTATTTCCATTAAGATTAAAAAAATGTATCTTTTGAATCAATTGCTTTAGAAAAATATTTTAAATGTGCTTTTGAAGAACAAAATAGCTTTCCATGTGCTGTAATGAAAAGATCTCCAGGACAGATCAAGTAAGAGCCGAAGCAGGGTGCACCTGGGGAGCAAAAGTGGAGAGTTAAGACTATCAAGTTGTATTTGGTTTTGCATCAAGAAGCATCAGCAGTGAACTTGAAGACACCTAGAAAAGGGGCACCCTGTGGGCACCAGGAGGTGGGAGTGGGGGCCTGCGCAGCTGGTGCACAGACTAGAAAGGCTTTTTATTAAGCACTCCTTTACATCGTTGGAGCTTTGAAATAATGTACTGCCAATTAAACATTTAAATAAAAACTTATTATCCTGGGGCGCCTGGGTGGCTCAGTCATTAAGTGTCTGCCTTCGGCTCAGGCCATGATCCCAGGGTCCTGGGATCGAGCCCCGCATCAAGCTCCCTGCTCAGCAGGAAGCCTGCTTCTCCCTCTCCCACTCCCCCTGCTTGTGTTCCCTCTCTTGCTGTGTCTCTCTCTGTCAAATAAATAAATAAAATCTTTAAAAAAATAACCTTATTATCCCACCAAAAGAGTGCTTCTGATAAATTTTTCATGGCACAGAAAACAGCTCCTGGTATCTGTGGGAGCTGCAAATGCCCAGTCTGGGTAACAACATGACTTAGGACGTCCACGTATCAGGT
Organism: Phoca vitulina; assembly: GCF_004348235.1. Taxonomy (NCBI): domain Eukaryota; kingdom Metazoa; phylum Chordata; class Mammalia; order Carnivora; family Phocidae; genus Phoca; species Phoca vitulina. The sequence continues at coordinate 4,900,981 of NW_022589769.1, read as the reverse complement.
CAGAACGAAGCAGGTCAGAAAGATGACCCTGGCAGAGCTCGGGGAGGGAGAAGACAGATGGATCTGCGTTATGTATTTGAACTTTCCTGTACTGTCTCCAATGAAGGTGCATTACCCATGTAACCATAAACAGACACATATTACATATTAAGAGTCACTCATATTACTGTGTGAAGTAAATAAGATACTCTTTCCAATCCACCCACCACAAAAATGCATTTGGCTAAAATGCAGAAAGCCAGAAAATAGAGACTTTGCCTTCCATCGTTCTTCTCTTACGCACGTGGGATGGAAAAGGACAAGAGGAGGCTCGGAAGGCACATCACCGTGCAGACACCACTCTCCCCTCGGCGCTTCCGCACGGAGCCCTGTGGACACGGCCAGGACTCTAGCGCCTTCTCCAGCAGCTGTGGGGCGGCTCTTGGCCTCTCTTCCCTGAGCCTCCCCCTCCACACCTGGGTCTGGGGAAGGCTGTTCTGGCATGATGGGAGAAACAGGTAAGCAGACTGGAGGAGGGGCTCTCAGGCTATGAAGACACCTGCCACACCATTACATGCGTCACGCCGCCGCCTTTAAATCAACCTCATTTCAGACTGGAAGTGCACAGAGCTTGGACCCAGGGAACCGGGTGAGGGAACAGGGAAGGTTCTGCCTGGGTTGAGCCCACCAAGCTGAAGGGAAAAGGTGACCAGAGGACTCAAGTAAAAGAGAAGGTGAGGGCTTTAAGGACAGACATCACTTTACAATGCTAAGAATAAAAAAGCTTCTTCTAAAACAATCGATTCTCGAAAGGCATTTTCTTCACGGATAAGTTAACCCTCAGGGATGTTGGTTTTTAGGAAGCATTTTGGACAATGGATCTATGTAGCTGGGAGGTGTTAAACCCTTCCGAATTAGGAGCTTTTCTTCTCATTATGTGGCCATATTGGTATCAGCAAGCCGGGAGACATTTACATGTGTCCGTGAGTTCCGGAGACTCCGCTGGAAAAGGATCTGTCAACTTTCCGACCTCTGTGGAATGTATCCTGCAAATCAGGCCAAGCTCGACAGCACCTGCATGCTGATCACCAATGCCCAAACTTACGCAATTTTAACATTTTGTCTTTTCATGCTGTCTATCCAGACTGGTACCAGATATCATCTGGGGTTTACAGACCTCATCCAGAAAGCTCATTTTACTCCACAGCCTGGCAATGAAAAAAGTGTGGGGCAGGGAGTATTTTGCAAGAAAAATCAACTTTCTATTGCCACTGGCCACAAACATCCCTTGTAACACCCCCTGAAGCTACAGGCAATCCTGGAGGACGGATCTCTGAGATACAGCCTGTTTGGTTCACCCTCAACAGGGCGCATAAAAAAGCGATCAGCAGCATGGATGCCCTCATTCCCTTCTCCCTGGCCCTGCAGACAAGGCAGGTGCACATGCGGCCTGTGGTCTGGGGAACCACGCAGCAGTAGGCGGGGGGCAGGAAAGGCAGAGCCCGTTACTGGAGAAACACAGCAGCCCTGATCCCTGGATCCTCCTGGACAAACAGCCCAGGTGCTACAGATACATGGATCGGGAGAGAATCCGCTTCCGGGGTGCATCAGCAAAGAAGCTTCCCCCACCTCTCCTGACTCAGGATTTCCTGGTTTTTTTGGGGGGGGGGCTGGGGAGCAGGGACAGGCCAGTTTCCTGGGTTTCGGAGGGGGTGCTGGGGAGCAGGGACGGGCCAGCTAACCACAGCCCCTCACATTCAGAATTCAGATACTGGTTCACCCTGGTGCTCTGACTGCGATTCTTCAAGCCTAGGATAAGGGCTCAGATAAAAGAGATTCTGCCAGAAAGAATAACACATGTGCTGCATAAATGTTTATTTAAATACAAAGGGAAGGAGGGAGGAAGAGAGGAGACAACTAATCAGCCAACTGCCAGAGCCACAGGAAAAACTCTACCTCCTTCTACTTCCAGAATCAGGATCCAAGCAGGGGCAGCAAAGGGGGACACAGCATACTCCCCTTGCTTGCAGCTGCCCTCGCTTCCAGTCCTGGGGGGGCTGCAAACATACACACACCACCACCAAGCATCGTCAAAGGCTTCCTGCTTTACGAAGCGCGTTCGCATCACAACTCTTCCCACATCCTCCTCCTCCTCACAGCCCTGTGGGCACAGGCATCACGCCCATTTCCCAGGCAAGGACAAGAGGATTCGGTGTGGATAAACAGAAGAATCAGAGACGCCATGAGGCCAGCACCAACCGCCAGAAGAATGAGTGTGCCATCTTGGATGTCCAGCTCAGTGGAGCCCCAGATGACTGCAGCCCCAGCCAACAGAGCAAAACCACTGAGCACCATCAACCCACAGAATCATGAAGTGTAAGAAAAGGGTTGTGTTTTGATGGGCGCCTGGGTGGCTCAGTTGTTAAGCGTCTGCCTTCCGCTCAGGTCATGATCCCAGGGTCCTGGGATCGAGCCCCACATCGGGCTCCCTGCTCGGCTGGAAGCCTGCTTCTCCCTCTCCCACTCCCCCTGCTTGTGTTCCCTCTCTCGCTGTCTCTCTCTCTGTCAGATAAATAAATAAAATCTTTAAAAAAAAAAAAAAAAAAAAGAAAAGGGTTGTGTTTTGAAGTCATCAGGTTTTGGTGTGGTTTGACATACAGCAAGAGGTATCCCCAAAAGTAACTTTCTCAGGGTCATTCAGCTAGTAAGTGACAGAGGTGGGAGTCAAATGCAGGTGGGTCTGGCTCCAGAGTCTACACTTGTTATCACCAAGCTATGCTGCCTCCCACTATAAAGTCCCCAGTCTTTGCATTTTGCTTCTGTATAAGGGGAGGCCTGGAAGAAGGAACCCAGATCCACAATGAAGAGGCTGTGCTGGTATAGATACCTCTGATGGAGTGAAGAAGGTCCGTAAAGACTCAACCGCTCAAGAGCAGATGTGCACAGGTATACACATGGGTCTAAAACCCTAAGCCTTTCTTACAGCCCGTCTTCTTTGATGCCACACCGGACCTAGAGGAGCAAGGCATAGGCCTTACCCAGTCCGAGGTGGCTGGCTTTCACCCCAGGAAATCCCAGGTCCTTTCCCATCTTTGGATACACAAGTCAGCCCAAAGACTCCAAGCAGAACACATCAAGTCTCAATGGACTAGCAGAAAATCGGGCATTCTGACGGTTAGAGAAGCCTCCTCCTGCCTGTTAGAGAAGTTTCTTCCTCCCTTACCTGTCTCCGACAACCTGTCTCTGAGTGCCCTATGAGAAAGAATCCACAAAGACGCGGGGACCCCGCCCAACATGTGTTCCACACCTACTATGTGCCGGTGTATTCGCACCTTTAATGCTCAAATAACGTTTGAAGCAAGAATTATGTCAAGTCATGTTCCCCTACTCTCTTCCCCCAACCTGTTTGTACAGCTGGCCCTTTTCTTACCCTTCAAGACTCGGCTAAAATACGCATTCCTCGGAGTGCCCTGACCGCCAAAACTAAGTGGCCCTCCAGTGCCACATCTCCGGATCATGCCACACAGCTGGCCACGGCGGCATTCCAGCTTGTCTGTGCACCGGCCCCACCCTGGGAGCAGGAGGACACTGCCCTGTGACACGTGGCAGCCTGGCCCAGCACCTGGCCCAGCGCGGACACTGAATTAGTATTTGTGACGGAAGAAATGGTTGATAATATAAGCTGTATTTCCACACTGAAATGTCAATCTATTTTGAAACTGCTTTGTAGCCAATTCGCAATCTTCACGCATGATAAGGATAACTTGGTCTGGAGATAAGAAAAATCAAAGGAAGAGAATTGTATTCTCTCTCTTCTAATTACACGGCTTTCAGATTTACCGCTCAGAAGAAAAGGCAAAAGGCAGATATTATGGAGCAGCCAATCTTTGTCCCAATCATGAAATGACACCCATGATTTATGTTTTCCAGAGTCACTTTCTCCCTCATCGAACTTTTCAAATAGCCTTCCCTTAAGCAATTAACCCTCACTTTGCACTGCCAAAAACAACCACTATTTCCCGGCCCCCCCTACAACCCTACTTTCTAATTTTTTAAAATAAGGAACAAAACATGCAACGGCACAGCTGTCTTCCAGCATGGCTGGCCAAGGCCCTGGCCTGCGCCCTGAGCACGAGGTCAGCCTGGGCTTTCTGGGCCCGCCGGCGGCAGCCAGCCCAGGTCTGGACCACTTTCAGGCTTCTGGGTTTATCTGTTCATTTGTTGTTTTGTTCTACGAACAATGAGAGGCATTCATGCGGTTTAAAAAAATCAGCTGAGGTCAAAGACTCTCCGTGGCGAGTAAAGCATTGGCAACGAAGAGCTTTCAGGAGATTTTTAGGCTATCGTCTGGGAAGCCCTGGAAACTTGAACCAGTGCAGACTAGGACACTTCTGTGAATTAGGTTTTGATGGGTCAGTTTCTCCAAAAAGACTATGAGGGTCCCAAGGACAGTATTTCCAGAGCCCACAATGGTATCAGGCAAACACTAGTTGCTCATGTTCCCACTGGATGGAGAGATGAACAGATAGAGAAATGGATACATGGAGCAAAGGAATTTCAGGGAAGGGGCACGAGGAAAGTATTTAGTCGACTAAGAATGAACATCACGTTTCTCTGCAAGTAATGAAGATGCACGGACAACAGACGTGCACCCAGCTCTACTGGGACATACACCCAATACCACTGACGGCAGTAAGAGCCAGGAAACCAGCAATGAAATAGCTCCATAAAATGGTACCATCAGAGCCCAACTGCACAAGGACTAGAACAGCACAGACATCCTCTGCTAACAAGAAACGACCTCCAGCATATGATGTCAGGTGACAAGAGCAAGACCCAAAACAACAGGTCAGGTAAAGTACTAGTTTCACCAAGAAGCTGGAAGATAGACACGCATCTGTATTAACCATTTCCAGAAAGACACACAAGAAACAGCCAACCGTGGACGCCTTTATGGGAAGAGCTCTGAAAAGCAAGGGCGTGAGGAGGATAGAGTTGTTTTTTTTTTTACTGTACAACTTTATACCTTATCAAGTTCTACTACATTCAAGAGTAGTCACCCTTTCAAAAAATAAATGTATCAACCTTGAAATTTTAAACTAAGGGGAAAACTTATTATGTCTATGTTGAGGGGGAAAGCAGGATAGTGACTAACTCTGAGGTAGGTGGTGGGGACTGACTGGGAAAGGGTATCAAGGAACATTCTGGGGTGATGGCAAAGTTCTGGGTCTTATGCTACACAGGTGCAGGCACTTGTCAGAACTCAGTAAGCATGCAATGAAGACGGGCTAATACCTGCAATTTGCTTTGAAATGCATTTTGAAAAAAGATGAATTGAGGGGATATAAAAGGGAAGGAGAGAAAGCAATGGATGGAAGGATGCAAGATAAAGTAAGTACAGTAAGCTGTTAATGGCAGAATCTATGTGGTGGGTACACAGGTGTTCCTGGTAAAATTCTTTAACACAGCTGTTTTAAAATTTTCAAGTAGAATGTTGGAAAAAATAAGTTTTGATCAACCAAATGATCAAACGAATGACCAAATTACCTTTCTAGTCTCTGCACAGGAAATGACATTACGTCACTGTCTTATAAAGAGGCTATCACAGTATACAGCTTAAAAGTGTAAAAGAGAAAGTATTATAGAAGTGTGTCAGATGGTTAATAGAACTGCTTTGCGTTTCTGGATTCTGAGATATTAGCGGTATTTATCAGCTTTTTTTTTTTTTTAAAGATTTTATTTATTTGACAGAGAGAGACACAGCGAGAGAGGGAACACAAGCAGGGGGAGTGGGAGAGGGAGAAGCAGGCCTCCAGCCGAGCAGGGAGCCCGATGCGGGGCTCGATCCCAGGACCCTGGGATCATGACCTGAGCCGAAGGCAGACGCTTAACGACTGAGCCACCCAGGCGCCCCTATTTATCAGCTCTTGACAAATGAAAACATGTTGTGATTTCTTCATCAATAAATAATTTTTTAAGAAGGGCTGGGCTGGGACTTCGGTGAGCTGGGACTGAGTTCTGACTTCATAATGTCGCCTCGAACAAGCCACTTCCCTTCTGAGCCCGCCTTCCTCCAGTACAACGGGGCAACAGAAGCTGCCCCGCGGGACAGCTGTGAGGGACCACTCAGGACCCCTCAGGACCACTCCGCCAGCGTCTGGTGGAGATCAAGAGCCTGCTATGCGGCAATCACTCCCATCAATCCTGGGTGGAGTTCAAGGGTGCTGCAAGGACAGAAGGCTGGGGCCCGGCAGCCCTCCCCTACGAGTGAAGGGCCAACTGCTCCATTCCACAGATGCAAACACCTGCCAGCCATCCAGACACTGAGTCCACAAACCCGAACTAAGTTCCTCTTAAGGGCCAGGCACCTTAGCGCCAGGGAGGCGGCAGTGAACAGGAGAGATGAAGCCTGGGGCTCACGTAGCATATAATCCAGCTGGGGAGACCCGTCTTCAGACAACCTACCAACACCGTTATGGTGTGCAAGTCCACAGAAAAGAAAAAGGAGAGCTAAGGCGTCTGAGAGAGGGACAGGGCAAAGTGGCGTGGAGGGAGGCTGGCTGGAGAGGAGGTTGAAGTACCTAGGGAAAAGAGCAGGACTCTGGTCCGTGCTCAAACAGCGAGAAGCCCCCAAGGGGAAGTAAGCAAGGGAGAGCCTGGGCTAGCTGGCATTTTGCTTAGTCTCTCTGGCTGGAGAGTAGTGCCTGGGAGGCAGGCAAGGGGGAAGAGCCAGGAGACACACACACCCCATCTCGACGGTAAGCACGAGGAGATTTGCCAACCTCTCTGCTCACCGCCTTTCCACCGACAGAGGTAAGGCTCACCTGTAAGAAAGTACAAATCAGCGACTGTCTCCCGTTTCTCTAGGCTTAACTTACTAAGATGTAAAGCAGTTCTCAAGAATCCTCAGCCAATCTCGAGGGAAAGATGTAGGCCCATCATCACGAGCTGGGAGCACCAACTAATCCAAGTTTACTCCTGCTACAGACGAGGACCGTGAGGCCTGAGGAGGAACAGCCCCGTGAGGGCTGCCCCTCCTGGCTGTGGGCTCCGACCACCTCATACCTTACACGGGGTTCTTACCCGCTCCTGGCAGGTTCCCAGGATTTTAGTAGCTGTCCCTGGAGTTTTGTGGCCACAGGCCCCTCTCCCCCCGCCCAACACACACTCTCCAGCAGGAACAGGATCTACTCTGATCCGATCCCCATTTCGAGTTTCCAAGGAAGAGCGCCTCTTAAACAAAGGGTTACACATGCTGGATTTGTTAAAAAAAAAAAGAAAAAAGTTTAGCAAACACTGAACAAATGGCCTCATTCATTCTCATCTCACCCTTGACTCCCACTCAACAACCAGAGAAAAGGAGGCACAGAGCAACCAGAAGATGCCAAAGCAAATATGGGGTTTGGGCAAACATCCAGAGCCACTCTCGCTAGGACCGCGGTCTAAGTGGCGTGCACGTGTAGGATTTCCCAAAGTGCCTGCCAACACAACCGAAACGGCCACTTAGAACCTAGCCAGGGGCCACCAAGCAGCATTTAATAGCAGTAAAAGGCACTGTGGATGTTTAAACGACAGGTCTAAGCAGTTCGTTACTGCCAGCAGGAGTAGATGGGGGTGCATGTGGGTTGACCTGCTGGAGACATCAGGCTGCAAAGCAAACAGAAGGTACCTGCCCTGTCTGTCACCTCCAGTACTGTCTCCTTGCCAACAGGACACCCCCCGCGAGCATGCAACGGTAGGGGTGTCGCTGGGGAAACCCTCCACGCTGGCACTTCCAGCCCTGAACCCAGCACCTCCCCCTACTATAGGATCAGAGGTCGGCCAACCATGGCCCACGGGCCAAATCCAGCTTGCTTTTGTGAATGAACATCACCGGAACACAGGGACGCTTGTACATCATTTATCACCTGTGGCTGCTTTCACATTCCATCAACAAAGCTGAGGATGCAAGACAGCGGCAGTATGGCCCACCTTCCTAAAACACGTACTACCTGTGCATTTACGGAGGAACTCGGCGAACTCCTGCTCCAACTGATGGCGGAGCAGCTACAGAAAAATTATTGGTGATTTCAGGGCAACATTCACTTCCTCTTGGTGGGGAGGAAGAAATGTTTGAGTTCCACAGCCTCGTGGGGTGATGCTCAGAGGCTGAAGAATAAAAGGAGGCCCCAGATCGTGATGGAGAAGGGGTGATAAGAAATGGCATTTGAAGAGCCAGGCCTTTATTTGTGTGTATCCATGAAATGCACAGCAACCCTTTAGTAGGAGCGTGTGTCCCATATTCTGCGAAAGGCTAAGTGATGTGCCAGGCCTGGCTGGGTCCCAAGCCGTGTTCTTTCTACTACACCTGCTGCCTCTCCACCAAGAAACGTGGGTCCCACAACAAGATTCCAGGCTCCTCTCTGAAGGAGGGAGCCCGTAAAACCGAGCGCCTCTGGAAGGCCACTTCTTGGAATGAGCAATGAAGACACTCCAGTAATTAGAGCACGGGTAGGCCTGGGCCATCAGCTAACACCATGCAGGGACTGTTTTTTTTTTACCATTACAAATGCAACGATTACCTTTGCAGATGAGCAGCCTCACTCATTCTCAAAGTGAAGTGGCTCTGGATTGTTTCCTCCCAGGATTCTCCCCAGGGGTTTAATTTCTACTGCTTACCAGTAAAAAAGCCACATCCCGGATGCTGCTTTAGGCACCCAGGGTAGATGGGGAGGGGGTTTGCTTCTCAAGAAGCTCTATAGTGATTAGTCTTGGCCACGGAGGTTCAAGAAGCTCTATACTGATTGTCTTGGCCGCGAGGTCCTCGGGGAAAGACACAGGGTCTGCTGCCTTAAGGTCAGGCAGACCTGGGTCTCAGCACTTATTAACAGCGAATCCTTACGCCTCGGTTTTCCTCATCCACAAAATGGGGCCAGTGCTCGCAACCTCACCCTGTCTGCAAGCTGCCCAGCATACTGCCCACCCTGCTTAGTAAGCGCTCAGGGACCGCTGCTCGTCCCCCTCCCGCCTCCCGCTGCCTGCCCCCTCCCGCCTCCCACTGCCTGTCCCCTCCCTCCACTGAGACAACAGGAAGGCAGGTGCAGGCAGCTCCCGAACTTTACAGTCGCCCCTTCAGCTCATGTTTGATCAGGACCCATTTCCACTTGTGAGAATCCACCCTGTCTCCTCCTTTCTCCGGGACATCTTGACCTCTGCTCACCAGCCACTGCAAACACAACAGGCTGGCCCCCGTGGGGAGGTCGGGATGCTCCAGCAGGCTCTCTCCCAGGTCCCTGCATCTTCTCGAGCCCCTCAGCCCTGCCGTGAGAAGCAGAGAACAGACATGGCCCGGCTTCCCCTGTTGGGGCCAGGGCACTGAGGACCGCACTCCTTCTCTATGCGTCAAAACGCAGACTCAGGCACTGCTCCCCTTTCTTTGACCTGTCCTCATTTCTGGAATGAAGGCTTTTTATTTTCTTTCTCATTCTTCATCTCTGTTATTTACAATGAGCTGACATCTGCCCCATGTTTGGGAATGATTTATCCCAGGCTACAAATGTACCGGTGCATTTTCCATTCCTTATAGTTTCAAGGTTTCCATCGGTTTTAAAGCAGACCCCACTTTCTGAACGGCGGGGTTTTTTTAAGATTTCTTTATTTGAGAGAGAGAGAGAAAGAGAGAGAGAGAGCAGGGAGAGGGGTAGAAGGGAAGAGAAAATCCCAAGCAGACTCCCGGCTGAGCACAGAGCCTGACGTGGGGCTCCATCTCACGTCCCTGAGATCATGACCCAAGCCAAAACCAAGAGTCAGACACTTAACCAACTGCGCCCCCCAGAAGCCCCCTGAATGGCATTTTACCAAGAATCCCAACATTAGCACCAGCACCACAGCTGCTTGACCAGACGGCAATCTGGTGGCCGTGGGCTGAGGGGCTCAGTGCGGAGCAGAAGGAATGAACGGCGGGGACAGGAGAGCCAGCTGCCCCAGACGCATGGAGGAAGGATCCTCCCCCAGAGCCTCCAGAGGGAGCAAGGCCCCATCGCTGCCGACACCTTGCTTGCAGGCTTCTGGCCTCCAGGACAGTCAGAGAAAAACGTGCGTTGTATTGTTTTAAGTCACCAGATTTGTGGTCATCTGTTAACGTATTGACCTCTCGCTCCATGCCAGGCTCTGTGGGACGCATTTTACGTACAGATGGGGAAGCAGATTCCGAGAGGTGGCCTGACTTGTGTAAGGGCACAGGGTTGTAAGGGGCAGAGCTGGGAGTGGAACCAGGTAGCGTGGGGTCCCGAGTCCATAGCAGGATAGGACGCCGTCTCCAAAGAGCGTGGCTTTGGGGTTAGACAGGTCCAAGCTTGCACTGCGACCCTGCTATCCCACCCAAGCCCTGGCCTCTCCAGCCTCGCGTTTCTCTGTGATAAAGCACACAGATACTACTTCCCTGCTAGGCTTACTACGGAGTAAGGGAAAGAAACTGAATACTGCTGTGTTGTATCCCAGCACCCAACACAGAGGCAGCACTCCGAAGTATCTCCTGAAGGACTAAGTAAGGGAGAGTGACGGTGTCATTCCCTGGTAGGGATGGTCGTTTCAGAAGACTGAGGGTAGGGGCTGGCTGAAGACATGTTCTTCCACGAGGAACATGGTGACTATAGGGGCAAATCATTTCCTAAATTCACTCACCTAACCTGCCCCACTGTGCTGTCAGCTCTTGGAAATGCCAGATGGGTGGGAGGATTGGGGGCGGGGAGTAAATAAATCCCACTGAAGAGTTTAGGCACTTGATAAGCCTTAGACGCTCCAGGCTGCAGGACTCCAAGATTATGGCACTGAAGAGCAGCAACTGAGAAAGAATTCCTGAAGCTGAGCTCTCTGTCCTCCAATACCCAAACAGCACATTCCAGAACCTGCCTCCTGGACAACTTGCGTCGTGATGTTCAGCAGTGGAGACTAGCAAGAACTCCAGAACAGCACCTTCCAGAAATCTCACTCATAAAAGTTAACTGCCCCCACCCCCGCCCCCAACACACACCACTGCCTCCCAGGACCAGCTACACAATGGCCTCATTACCACTGGGCAGCGCCCACTCGCTGGTGTTGATGACTGAGGAAGCCAATCAGCAAAACCCTCAATTAGAGCCCCAAACTGTCACCACAGAAATCGGACACAAGAAACAGTCCTGCCAGGGAGAAATCGGCCTGATTTTCAATCTGTCTCTTATCAATAGGCAGTAAATAATGAAGTTTGGCTAATGAACAGACACCAGGCACAGAGCCATTGAAAATCCACTTTATGATCACATCTCCCAACGTGGGATGTTTCCCCAACACCCTTTGACGGAATCCTCACAACCACCCTGAGAAGTAAGGTGCCACCTCTGGAGGTCACCAAGGCCACCCACAAATAACTCTGCTCTTTCCAGATGCCTAGCAAGGCTGCACTCCCCCTCCCACCTGCAGTGAGATGCGTCTGTGGGACTTACTTTCCCAAGGAAATGAGAGAGAAGTGATGCGTGTCCTATCTGGGTGGAGGCCTTAAGACAGAGCGAGTGTGCGTGGCCAGGCTCTCTTGTTCGTCCCCCACCGTCTGGGTCTCGGTGTGAAGATGGTGAGGAGATGGGGCAGATGCCCAGCCTACCCGCGAGGGACAGGTAAGGTGAATGAGACATAATATTTTGTGTTTTCTGTACTGACATTTTGGAGCTGTTTGTCACTACAACATAACCCAGCATACTCTAGAATTCTACACCCCATTTTACAGATGGGAAAACTGAGGCTGACAGAGATGACACACCTTGTCCAAAACCATGCTGTTACAAAAGCAGAGAGGCATGGAGAACACAGGAAACGTTGGCCATTATACCTCAGGCTCTGAGGAGCTGTGACTGCCCTACAAGCCAGCTAGCTTGGGGCTCTCCATGCCAGCCTTGCCCACATGGCTCCTGGCTGGAAACTGCAGGTACCCGGAGAACAAAGGTGCTGGTCACCTCTGCATCTCAAAAACCTACAGTCCACCCTGAAGCAGTACAAAATCTCAGATACCTAGCTCCCCCAACCCCAAGACACGTGAAGTTACAGGCTCGGGAGAGTATTTCCAACGGGGTAGAATAAAGCAAGCAACAAGGATGGAGGGAAGAGCTGAAGACAGAAATAGGATTTAAGGCCCAGACCAGGGAGGCCCTACACATAAAGCCCCACCACAGAAGTTCTGTATGATACATTTCTACACAGTCAATTGCTTATTTCTATACCATCAAGTCAAAAGAAGCAGTAATTTTTACTCAGATGCCTCGTGACCGCGAAGTAAAATAAACCCAGTTACAAGGTCCTCTTTGTCCACAAAATAACCCATGATTATTTAGAAGCAGCGTGATCATTTAGAAGTCCTTCTCCTGGCGTTAGGACCTGCGGGAGCTCTCCCCCATGGGTGCCCCTCAAGGGGACAGGGATGTGAAGGAGTCCATGTGTTCGGCCACTTTCCTGTGCTAAGCAGCCTTCTCAAATACATCCTGGTGGTCCCCATCTCCTGGCCTTCCTGCCCCAGTGTGGTCCCCTTTCCCCAGTGTTAGTGGCCCCGGTGACCTGCTCTACTGAAGAGGTAGGGCCGAAGTGATGGGGTGCCACTCCCAAGGTTAGTCCAGGGTCCGATGTCACCAGTGCCCAGGTCAGCCCCTGACACCCAGAGAACATGAATACGCATCCGGTGAATCCATCAACGAGGTGTCATCCACACCGGATCGGGGGGATGGGCCAGACAGAGACCACCATCCAGGGGAGAGGCGGTGTTCTACATGTGGGCCCGGGACGGAGGGGGCACATCTCCCCCAACTAGCCCTTGCTCTTCCAACAACTGTTCCTACAATTAAGCTCTGGCTTGTTCTGACAGCCACCGAGGAAAGCACAAGTTCTCTCTGTGACTGACGGATAATTTCATACTCAAACTGGAAACTGTTTAAATCAAGACTCCAGGAAAATCAGGGGCGGGAGACATATGATAGCTCCTTACACATGACAGCAAATAAAAAAAAGCAAACAGCAATGTTGATCGTCTTGCGACACACAAATCCGTGGTCCCTCGGTGGCGTCTGGAGCCGGCACAGAATGTTTAGCATCGGTCACATCCACCTAGTATTTTCCGGGCACCCATACTCAGGACACTCCGGTGAGAAGTGGGAACGAACAGTCCTTCGTGCAGCAAGTGTTTCACCTGGCACTGGGGACACAGTCAAGTACAAAAGGATGAAGGAGGGAGACGGCAAATCAACACCTCTATGCCAACTAGTGGTCAGTGCTGGGAAGAAAAAGAAAGCATGGGGGTGCTATTTTATCAGGGTTATGATAAGGTGGTATCTGACCCCCGACTCTGGGAATTTAGAAGCAGTATCTCATTTAATTCAAACCTCATACAACTCTCTCTGGTGGGCACCCCCAGTCCTGTTTCCAGATGAGCACGTGAGGACTGGAAAAGGAAGCTGCTTACCCACCCCGTCACTTCCTGCTCACAAGGGCCTGGGGACGGTACCTATTGTACTGGTGTACTGGTGCCTTAGCCCCTCATCCCTAAAATGGACACGAGAGTACCTACTCCATGGGCTTGCGCTGCACATGAAATACTGGGGAAGAATTTGGTATACAGTAAGTGCTCAATAAATGTAACTTGCTCTTGTAGGTTGGAGTATAAACGCCACTCCCATTTTTTTTAAGGACTTCATTATCTGATGCCGAAGCAGAAAGACACTCCCACCAAACCAGTGAATAATATCCATAAAGGAACCATGCTGACTTACACCACCATTCCCTCAGCCTAGCAGGCCCGTCCTCCTGACCAGCCTTGACTCATCCTTCAAAACCCAACTCCAACAGTTCCTCTCTGAAGCCCTCCCTGCCAATCCCATCAGTCCCTTAACCCACCACTGTGCTACCATTACAACCATTCTACAGAACTCCGTCTTTTGTTCGCTCATTCATTCAACAAACTCGTCTTGAGAGCCAACCATCTGTCACACATAACCGTACTCCATCACAATTATGTGTGAACATACCTCTGGGTCCCCTCCACTGCACAACAAACTTGGGTCCAGCGGCAGAAAAACTTAACTGGGTAGAGTTCAACAGAACAAATTCGTTAACAAAGGATGGCATGAGAAAAGCAGACAAAAGGGGCGGCCCAGTGGGGAAAGAAGGATTACAGGAATTCAGAGGCAGTCACGAATAAAAACAACTCAGTCCTGACAGGGCCACAAAGGGCTGGAGAACAAGCTGGACTTCGAGGGCTGGAAAAGACTTGGAAGAGAGGGAAGGAAGGAGATGCCAACTCATGCTCATGAATGGAGAAAGCCAAGCCTCAGCCAGTTGGTAAAAATAGGGAAGTATATGTATATACCTCTGTCTTTCTGTAAATGCATAAGCATATCTGGAAGGACAGATACCAAACCTCCTCATAGGAGAGATCTCTGGGAGAGGGACACTTGTATTTTGTACTCTCTTCAACTATGGCTTATGTCTATATTATTTAATTTCTTGCAAAAATATATTCTTGTTTACGTAATTTAGGAAAAAACGTGAAGCATGTCTTCTGAAAGACAAAAGGCAGAGAAGCAAGGCACGGCACATAGTCTGAAGAGCAAGAGCAAATGCAGGGGGCAGAACTCCGTGACCCAAGAGCCAACAGTAAGAGGCGAGGAAGAAGGTGAGAGTCAGGTGCTGCTTCAGCATCTGCCAGATTCTTTTCACAACAAAGCTAAAAGAAACATCAGCTCTGTCTCAAGGTGCTGGGAGCAACAGATGGCTATGGGCCTTGCTGTAATGGGAGGGAGATGATTCTCAGTAGAGGTGCCCACACTCATGCTGCCAAAGGCAGGGATACTCAAGGACAGCAAAGAGGTAAGAAAACCACTTTCCCAGGGAGAAAAAAAAAATCTAAGGGGACCTGGGTTTTTCCAACTTCATCAGAAACCTTGGCCAAGTCAGACCTCCCATGCCCAGCGGCCAACAGCAGGCACACCTCAAACCACAACCATCCATTTTGGTGTGCACAAGTTCCTCAGTTTTTGAGTATCTGGTAGAAAACCATTTGAATCCTGGTCAATAAAATCATTTTCCTTGAAAGTAAGCAGCCACTCTGCAGTCCCCATGGGCCAAGGGGCTCAGGAACCCGGTGGGCAAGTCCAAGATGGCGCCTGTCCTTCAAGAAGAGGTCATTTCCAAAAGAACAGATCAAGGGAGCCCACAGTTCCGCTTTTTTCAAATTCATCAGGGATCCCTTTACCAAGATGTAACTGTTCCAATACAACCACATAATCTGTTGGGTCTCCCAGAAGAGAGAGAGCACAATATATCTAGGCAAAATCTACTCTGGATTCCACAAACCAGCTGGCCAGGGACTCAACTTCCATGAAACATAGAACAAAAACAGTATTCGTTTTTCTGGAAGAACATAAATCTACTTTAATAATATGGGGAAAGAGGGGCGCCTGGGTGGCTCAGTCGTTAAGCGTCTGCCTTCGGCTCAGGTCATGATCCCAGGGTCCTGGGATCGAGCCCTGCATCGGGCTCCCTGCTCCTCGGGAAGCCTGCTTCTCCCTCTCCCATTCCCCCTGCTTGTGTTCCCTCTCTCACTATGTCTCTATCTGTCAAATAAATAAATAAAATCTTAAAAAAAAAAAATATGGGGAAAGATTCCAGAGCAAACTGTAAGGTCATTTTGATATCAAGATGCCCCTGAGTTAAAACTGCTCACTGCCCAACACAGCAGTCCTAAGTTTATAAAGGGCCAGGAGAGGAGAAGTAGAGATGGTCCTTTATTTTTTTATTTTTTATTTATTTTTTTAAAGATTTTATTTATTTGACAGAGAGAGACACAGCGAGAGAAGGAACACAAGCAGGGGGAGTAGGAGAGGGAGAAGCAGGCTTCCCGCGGAGCAGGGAGCCTGACGCAGGGCTCGATCCCAGGACCCTGGGATCATGACCTGAGCCAAAGGCAGACGCTTAACGACTGAGCCACCCAGGTGCCCCGGTCCTTTATTTTTTTAAAAAAAAGATTATAAAAATTGGGAAGAAACCTAAAAAAAAAAAATGGAGAAAGTCACATGCAGTTGGTAGGGAAAGTAGAACTAATTAGAAGCACAGAGAAAAATTTATTAAATTAAGGAATAAATACATATAATTTATTTAGTTACAGGGTTTGTAGAAGTATTATCACGTGGTTATGTATCCTTAGAAATCCTGTGTGTGTCAATTTAGCAGAAACAGATTAAGTTAGGAATCAATGGACAGGTCTTGGTTGGAAAGACTTCTAAGACATGGGAGTGACAGAACGGAACAGGTTGGGGCTGTCTACGTTTTGAGGTTGACAAAAAGCAGTCCAGACAGTGGTGCAGTCTGACCACATGGGACAGAGGTCCTAGCCCAGACCAACCTCTACCGGAATCCCACCAGACGCCTCGATCACAGGAACCCCTTTTCCATGCTAACGACATCATACTGAGAAACCTACGAGCCAATAAAACACACAATGGTCGGGAACAAAGCCACACCAAGGTCTTGAGCTTGCTACCCTTTTTGGGAGAAGCAGGAGTGTAGTCTGGGAGCAGCTTCCACAGAAGGCAGAGTGAGATCACAGCTACCTTATTACATAAATAAGAATGGGAGTCGCTGGCACCAACAGTGTGTGTGGGTCTTGAGCACGGGACTTTGGTTCATCCAAATATGAGCACCGGGGGCAGGTGAAAACAAACATGGAAGAACAGGCTCATTTCAGGAAGGACCTGGTAGTAAATAAAAAAAGGGGCAAAGGGCCTGTGAGCACCAGAGCATCTTGGCTACCACTGCCTGCCTATTCAGCTGGTGGAGCCAGTGGGGCTGTGAGCAGCCGACTCAAAGGAGCTGTTCACAAAGCTGTGCTGGGGAAGCGAGAATAGGTAAAATGCGGGGGCGGGGGGTGGGGGTCAAAGGCTGGCTCGTGATCTTGGCTTCTCTTTCTTTAGAATCAGGGGCAGGAAAGGTGTCAAAGTTATCCTGTCTAGACCTCGATCTCCAACCAAATCACAAAGCAGTCAAACCAGAGAGACGCAAGTCACGTCAAACCAGATTCTAGTCTTTGACCTCTGCAAGGGCACAGCCCGTATCTTCCACGTCCACCACACCCCTGCAATGTGCCCACACTCTTGTATAAAGACAGCCACACAGAACACGTGACTGACAGGCAGCCTAAGCCAGGGCAGCAAATCCCTCTCTGGATGCACAGCTGAAATCATCACAGAGTACGAGGTGTATAAATCCTGACTATTCTGTACCTCGCCAGTGTTTCCTATTCGCATCGATATGAGACCCACTTGGGGACAAAGCTTGCACATGCTGCACTTGCCAACAGACACAAAACTCTCATCTTCATGAAAACGTATTTTCAAAGTTCGGCACCCATAAACCCTGGGTAGCCAGGCGCTGCCCACCCGAACCGTCAGCTGTAGCCCCTTGGGGCTTTCCCATGAAACCCAACTACCCATGGTGATGAGCAAACCAACCACAGACCAGGGACCAGAGTTTAACCCAGGCACATGTGGGGAGATAGACTTGCGATTTGGAGAGCCCTCTGCTTTAACAGCAAGTAGCGTGAGATCACTCGGAGTATTTGCCTATGGACAGGAAAAGGTGCTGGGCCCAAAGAGGGGCTTTTATTCTGGAGCCCAGAGAGGTCTGAAGCAGGTTCTGCAAGCATCTTTCTGGATGATTTCGCGTCAAAAACTAACATTTCTAAGCTAAGCGTCTATGTGAGACATATTTTTAGTAGCCTCTCTTAAATGGCACTTTTAAAAATAATCTCCTTCAAGACGGTAGACGATTAAAACACTGATGGTCCAAGTACTGAATTTAAAAGCCTCTTATAATTTGGAACACGATGTTTAGAGCTGCTGTGGGGCCGCAGACAATTTGGTCCTTGATCATTAGATATTCTGCAAGTGCTACCCAGCTGAAAAATATATTTCTTATTAAGCTTCTCTACTTAAATAGCATCAGCCCCCAAATGAGATCACTCCTCTGAAGGCTTTAACGATACCAAGAAAGTCCCAGGAAGCATTTCATTTCAAAGTGAGCCATATTAAAAAACTTGGGATGAGTTTTTTTCCATCCATCTCAGCCCTGAATTTTAAATTACTTGTCTTCCTCTCCCACCAGTTCAGTCATTTCCACAGTAGAGGAAGGTGTCCCGTGGAAACACCAAGCAGCTTAGAGCAAGGATTAACAGCAGGTCTGTTATCCAGCAGGATCCAGGAAGGCACCTTAATGGATAATCAAGTATCCTGGTTAACAGAGTGTTACCATGGATACCACAGGTGCGCGGTCAGATTTACACATCAAATGCTCCATGAGTGACACCATGCACCACCCCAAGAAGAGGGAGAGGAACATGGGGCCGCTGTCTCAGGGAAGCTAGCAGTCTGCAGAGGAAACAAAGTTCAACACAAAGTGGTAAGACAGCGTGCCAAATGCTGGAGCCCCAAGCATCATGGAAAGCCCGATTAGGGGCCTGCCAAGGGCTCGGGAGGGGAGCGGCCGAGAGGGGAGAGTCCACACAGGCTTTCAGGGAACTTGATCCTAGGGTAAGTCACTTCACAGGGGGAGGCCGTGCAAAGCACGCCAGTGGGACGAGGAAGAGGAAGAGGAAGTGGAAGGGACGTGAGTTTGTCAAGGCGGCTTCAGTGAACAGCGAGCATCTCCACACCACACAGCAACGTGAATGCTCACAGAAGGAGAGCACGTGGGAAGGAGCGGGGAAGGCAGAGACAGAGCGAGCCAGCTGCAGACAAAGATTCAGGCATGGGCATGAGACAGGTAGGCAGACAGAGACCAAGGCATACACAGGAAGTGGAGAGAAAGAGAACAGCAGAAAAAGACAGGCAGAGGCCAAGGGACAAAGAGAGGAGCAGAGAGGGAGAGAGAAAAGTAGAGAGGTAGATACAGGCCCAGGAACGAAGAAAGAGAAGCTCAAAGGGACAGAAGAAACAGAGAGAGAGACTGAAAAACAAACTGAAAGAGCAGGAGAGCGAGCGAGAACGAGGACCACCTGCTCTCGGAGGGCCATGGTGTAGGAGGCCGTGAGTGCCTGAGCTATGGTGCTGCTCACATGGCCGAGGCCCCGGCCGGCTGGGGGTACGAGGAAGGCCGGTTGGAGCCAGCCCGCCACACCCCACAGCCACACGGCGTCACCGCCTCCCCTCCAGCCCCTGCGGACGGCGTGCCAGGGCAGGCCCATGAGACAAACCAGGCTTCCATGCTCCCCTTGCCAGCTAGTGCATGGGTAAAGTGGCCCTAACTCTCCCAAATGCATTCCTCCAAAAACATCTTAGAAAAGATGCTCCCTGGGGAAATAATTTTAGGAGATAATGCATAAAGTATGTGTTCTATCTACCTCCTTTGGAGAGCTAGGAGGCACCATCGTGAGAAGCGCTACAGCCAAGAAACCCATCGAACATGCTCTAGGCTAACATTTTTCAAGATAATTCCATCACCACGGTCTTCTTTTCTACAGGCACCAACTCGGCACACCCTCTGAATCATTGTTCTGCTTTTGGGAAACTGCCTCCTCTCGATTCCAAGTTTCCAGAAGAGCCCTTTTGATATCGGGATGAACTGATTAGGAGGCTTAAAAAAAGAAACCACTTTGATGTACAAAGTGAGATGGGGAGACAAGAAAGGGAGAGATTCATTTTGCAGGAAGGCAGTGGGAACGTGTGAGAGCTTCACCACAGAGGAATGGGAGTCTTTAGAACCACCCAGTGTGGTGGCCTAGAGCACAACAGACACATTTTGCTTGAAATGAACAAAACAAAAAAGTAAAATAAAAGAGTAAGCGGCATGGTATTTAAAAAATGAGAAAGGTCTGGATCCGCATTCGGTTCTATCACGAAGCTGTGTGCCCCGGGCTGAGTCATGAAATCTCTCTGCGCGGTGCGCGCGCACGCGCGCACACACACACACACACACACACACACACCCCGCACACACACACACCCCCCACACACACACCCCCCACACACACCCCCAGTTAGCTCGGGGCGGAAACCGGATCTCTCAGGGGGAGAGGATTCAAATGCACACCAACACCAATCACAAGGTCAATGGCTAACAAAGGGGGAGTCCCCTCCCCAAACAGACAAGGGAGGGTACAGGTAAGAGTGCAGTGATGGGGTGGGTGGGGGGAGCGGGGGCAGACAAGCTACTGGGGCTAATGCTCTGAGTCAAGGCAGTGATTTCACAGGCCTCCAGTCAGACTAAGTGGGCCATCTCTTCCGCCTCAGGGGAGGGGATCCAATTAAAAGGTGCTTGGGACAAAAGAAACAGAGACCCACCATGGGAGCCGAAAAAAAGAGGAATCCAGCTTTAATTATGTAAAGTGAGACCAAGTTTGCTTCCCAAGCGGGGGACAAACTCACAGGTAATGAGTCGCTTAGCCTTCAGCTCTCCCCGCTGAGGACTTTAATTGACCTCCATGCCTTACAATCTTACAAGGTTCTATTTCTCTGTCTCCATTTATTATTCAAAACAGGAGCTGTGCTCCCAGAGAACTCTCAGGGCTGTAATCAAATCCTGCTAAAGGAAAAAAATAAAGAAAAAGAAAAAACTCGGGCATTCATTCACATCTTACACCAGAGGGGGAAAAAGAATAATGAGCAGAGTCCTAAAAATACTTACATTCAAAAAAAGAAAATGAAAAAACTTCAACCCCTAATCCCAAACTCATTCTTAAAATAAGTGAGTTGGCTTAAAAGTCTATAATATCACAAAAAGATAGCACTGAGAGCAAACCATTTTCCCGGCTCCTATCTTTTAAAAAAAATGATTTGGTCCATACAGTCCTCACGGACTCCATGCAAATGAAATTCTCGAGCAGCAACATTCACTGAGTGCCTACTATGTGCGCCGTGGTGCTAGGCACTGGGGATCGGAGATGAAAATGCTCAGGCCCCTGCCACGTTCCCACCACTGAGCGGTTTTACTGGCAGTCTCTCACTGAGTCACCCAGAGATGCCACATTACTCCCCACTTGAGAGAAGAGCAAATTGGGGTTTCTAAATAAAGCAAACTCCGTGCTGCCCTTGAGGCCCTCCGACACTCCAGTGGTGTGGGAGGAAGTCTAATCCAGGGGCAGCAGAGAGCCAGACCGGGTGGAAATGAGGGGAGGAGAGGCTGAGATTCCCTAACAGATGCCTCTCACTAAGAGAAGCCTCCAGAACTGAAACTGAGCTTCGAACTTCCTCCTTTCTTTGGCCCCCCGCTGTCTGACTCTGGGGAACGAACCAGAGCAGCCCTGAGGCAATGATGACAAGATCAAGGCGTCCTCTGGGGGCCACTGCCGAAAGGGCCAGCCTTCCCACAGCCTTCAGGCCCTTAATGACCACTTTCCTCTCTCCCCCCTCTGGCCATCACAACCTGCCCCCAGGAAAGGACCCCCTGACAGTCCGGGACGCCTCTGTGTGAACAGACGTCACTGCCCTAAAGGGCATTCAGACTTGAAGCAAAAGGAGCATGGCCTGGCAGAGAGCAGGTGGGTGTGCACATCAAAGGGGCCCAGGGAAAATCTGGACTCCACCCTCCTACCTGTGACTTTCACTCATTCACCCAATTTTCTACTCAGTGAGCCCACCCACCTTAACTCCGTGCCCACCACATGAATCACTGAGCCTCAAAGAGAGCAGGAGACAGACATTTTGCTCTCATGGAGCAGAGAAGACAGATAACGATCAGTGCGGTACACCATAATGAGGCATTGGGGCGGGGGGGAGTGCCTCAACCCTTCTGTGTCTCAGTTGCCATATTTTTTTAAAGACTTTATTTGCCAGAGAGAGCGAGCGAGCAACCACAAGTGGGTAGAGGGACAGAGGGAGAGGTAGACTCCCCGCTGAGCAGGGAGCCCAATGCGGGGCTCGATCCTAGGACGCTGAGATGATGACCTGAGCTGAAGGCAGATGCTTAACCAACTGAGCCACCCAGGCATCCCCCAGTTGCCATATTTATAAAAGAGGATAACACCCTCGCTTGATTCACAGGCTTCTCTTCAAAATTAACTGAGAGAATGAACGTGAAGACCCAGTGGGTGCCTAACACATTGTCAAGAACTTGATAAATCGTGAGCTGGTGATGGATGCTGGCCCCCCAGAAGGGTTTCCTCCAACAGGTGGAGGAGAATGGAAGGTGGTGATGGTCCTCCCCAGTGCCCTGGAAATCTTTTAAGGCACAATCTCTGGGGCTTCACCTAGCCAAGCTGAGTCCCACGGACTGCCAGACAATCTTCTAATCCAAATGTAGGGTTTCATAAGAGTGTTATGCTACCCGTTGTCATAAAAATAAAAATGAGAAACTCAATATCCATCAGTAGGGGTCTGGTTAAATAAATTACGGTATTGCCAGTTCAAAGGAACACAATGTAGCTCTTAAAAAGAATGAGGTATATCTGTATGTAAAATAAAATAAAAAGATCTCTTAACTACATTGTTAAGTAGGGGGAAAGTCATATTGTGAACAGTGAATAGAAGAGGCAACCAGTTACTAAAACATGTGGGAGTGTGCATGCAACTTACTCGGGCATCCATTTCTGGAAAGACAAACCCAACACTGGGGGGTCATTACTGACTCCAGGGAGGAAGGCTAGGGGCCCGCGATAGGAGGGAGATTCACTCACTTTTCACTGCATGCTCTTTTAGACTACTTGCCTTTCTAGCATGGGTCTAACAAGATTTGTCAAGAGTCCAAAATTTTACAAGTTCCAACTGTTTAAAGAAAACTCCAGTCTTTCAAGGCACACAGATCTGTCACTTCTCACTGTAGGACCTTGGCTGAGTTAGTCCATATCCGAGCCTCAGTTTTCTCTTATGGAAAATGATATCATAATAGTAATTACTGCTAGGGTCTTGGAGGATTAAATGGAGTACTAAAACTTTAAAAGTGTTTAAATTTGGGGCAGACATCAATACATGCTACCTATTAAAATCGGAGTTGTTGACTTAGAGCAGCTGGTTCATCGTTTCCATCATCCACAAGGAGAATAATGCACTGAAGGTGCTCCCTGAAGATGCACCTGCACTGAAAGGAGTCACTGATCTTGTCTTCAGCATAGAGGACACACAGGCACTTCTCCAGGATCCACACTGAACCTCTCCTAAGGGACGGGACCACTCCTTGGTCCTCACCTGCTATCAAGTCCCCCTCCAGTAAGGCGGCCTTGGAGTATGCCAGGACGCAGGGATACGGGAGCCACTTGCCTGTCCCCCACACCAGGTCCACTCACACTCTGAAACACAAGTCAGCACAGCGAGTTCCCCATTCCTGCAACCCCACTGTCGTTTCTCAGCGAGGGGGGCCACAGATGGCAGTAAGATGAGAGCCATATTGCCTAAGTCTTTAACGTGGGACACAGCCGGGAAGGACACAAAGAGGGACCCTTGGGACCTTGCCTGGAAGGGCAATGGGTAACACAAGGGAACCCACCCATACCTGCTCTCCCCAAATCCCCAGAGTTGGTGGAGCTTAAGAAAGAAAACAGACTTTGTGGATTAAAGCGGAGTTTGAATCCAACTCCATGACATACTCATTGAAAGATTCAGGACCTCTCTGAGCCTCAGTCAAGCTATAAAACAAAGATGAAATCACCTCCCACAGAGGGTTCTTAGTGCACAACAGGTACCTGCTGTGTTTCCCTCGTAGGAAAACCTGTATCTCAGTAATGAATGAAATCCACAAAGATCTTGTACACATCTTGAACACGTAAGGAGTGAGGGAAACCAACTCAATTGGGGACTGCACTGTGGGTCTTTAAGCACAGGAGGTAACATTCACATGCTGACATCATATAAAGGAAGTACACACCACCACCTGTGAGGGCAAGGTATCCAAAAAAAAAAATGAAACCTGAAACTCATCTACACTCTACAGCTAATGACCAATTCAAAGGAAAGGCAAGGAACAGAGAAACATGGTAAGGATTACCATGGGGTTGCTATCAACAAAATCCTAAATAGGGAGACCGTTCAAAAGGCCAGGTTTTTCAATAGTAACAAAAGGGGGGGGGGGGTAGATATGGAGGCTAATGTACAAATTAAGACGCTAAAAAGACCTAGCACCCAACTGCACTGTTGGCACTGCACTAAGACCCTGATTAGAGCAAATAAATAAAAAAAAATTTTTGAGATAACTGGAGAACATTGAATACTGATTGGACATTTGAGGATACTAAGGAATTATCATTAATTTTTTAGGGATGATGATGGTACTATAAATATCTTTTAGTGATAAATACTGAAATATTTGTGCCTGAAATAATATCATGACTTGGATATGCATCCAAATAATCTGAGTTGGGAAGGGACTGAACTGAGTAAGAATGAGTCAAGAACGACCCTGAGGAGATTACTGCAAAGGTGAGTGATGGGGTTTCATTAAATGACTGTCCCTTTGCCACAGGCTTAAAATTTTCCACTTTTATTAAAAAGCTTGTAAGTAAGCCATAGGCTGGAATATTGACAACATGCATAACTGAAAAGACAGGTAAAGAACCACTAGAAATCAGCAAGAAAACACATGCAATCCAACAGGAAACTGGCACAGGCTGCAAGTCATCACAGAAGTGGAAACCGAAATAACAAGCTGGCAAATGGCAAGATGGTCCGCTTCGCTTGCGATCATAAAAACACAAGTTAAAACCCGCCTCGTGCCCAGAAGTGTTGGTAGGGATGTCAAAGTGTTGGCAGGAACTCCTGCACACTGACTGAGAGATCATAAACAGGTATTAAAATTAAAAAAAAGTAAAACTCAGTAACGTTTAAAATACCAAACCACACAATTTGGCAAGTTCGCCCTCGGGCGCAGATCTCAAGGAAACGCTTGTGTAGTGGATGCAGGAAGTGCTAATACAGGACTGCTAGGATCGGAAGGAGAGACAGGCAGACCTGGTGTGCTTCCGGATGGAAAACACCGCCCCAGCGACAGCGATGTTCGCAGGAAAATTAAACCTCCATCCCAACCCCCAGACCCAAGTGCCAATTCAAGAAAATACAAGCAAAAGAGGGGCCTGAGAAGAACGCTGCAGAGGTGCCATAAGCCAGGTTCAGGTGGTGACACAACCCAGGGTCTTCCACAAACACATGGTAAGGAAAAGAGAGAGGAGGAGGACGCGACGGATGGACAGAAACATCAGCGAGTGCTTCGATTCACGGACAAAGGGAGCAAAACGGTGGTGGGCAGGGGCTGGAGGAGGGAGGAATGGGGCGTCAGGGTTCCATGGGGCAGAGATCTGGCTGGGGAAAAGGACAAGCTTCAGGAGACGGAGGGAGGTGAGGGTTTCACCTGAGGCCACCCCACCACATAATGAAGACTGACTAAGATGGTACATTTCAGCTTCTATTTTACTCAAGTCAAAACAACTGTGTTAAAATGAAAAAAGAAACACAAGAGACATAACCAATGACGACACATGGACCTCACGTGGATCCTAATTTTTAAAAACTCTAAAAAATTATGGAACAGTGAGAAATCTGAACACATTTGATGGTATAAAAGAACAAAAGGTAATGGAGGGATGATGATGATATCATATTTATGGTTTCCTATTTTATTTTTTTTAAAGATTTTAAGATCTATACAGAGTGGTCTATAAATGAAGTAACACCTAGTATCTGAATCAAAATAATACATAAGGAGAAGCAGGTGCAGGTAACTTCAAACAAGACTGACCACCACTGAGGACAGTTCTATTGATGAATTTGCCTAAGATTCTTTAATCTATGGACATCTAACATTGGACACGATAAACCTTTGAAAAGAAGAAGCTATTGTGAACATGTACAAGAGGACAAAATGCTCTCAGCATCGTGGTTTGCAATAGCAAAATAATGCAAACAACCTAACTGTCCAGTAAAATGCGACTGGATTAAAATTATCATGGTACTTCGCTCAAGAGAGAACTCAAGAGTCAAGGAAGTGAATGAACCAGACCAGGCCCCCCGCCCAACCATGGTGGTTTGGCCAGGGAATGTCTGGCAATGTCTGGAGGCATTCTTGGATGTCGTGACTGGGTGGGGTGCTACTGGCCTCTAGTGGGTAGAAATCAGGGGTGCTGCTAAACATCCTACACAAAGCACAGGACAGCCCCCACAACATGTAATTACAATCTTCCCCCTTAACTGTGGGGGATACATTCCAAGACTCAGTGGATGCCGGAAGCTCGGGACAGTCCTGAACCCTACATATACTCTGCTTTTTCCTTTATGTGATGCCTATGACAAAGTTTAATTTATAAATTCGGCACCTAAGAGATTAGCAACAGCAGCAAATAGAATAATTTTAACAATACACTGTAATGAAAGATGTGAATGCATCCTCTCTCTCAAAATATCTTATTGTCCTTTATTCCCCCTTCTTTCTTGTGACAATGTGAAAGGAAACAACGCCCACATGAGGAGATGGCGGAGGTGAGTGACGGAGGCGTTGTCATGTGGCATTCGACTACCAGTGGCCTCCTAACAACTCGCCAGAAGGACGGTCATCTGCTTCCAGACCATGGCAAAGTGGAACCGCAGATATGGGGGGACTACCCTGAGGGGGCCAAAGTATCAAGAGAGCCACAGCTTGAAAATCCTCTACTAGACCTGTGTGAGATACTCCTCAAACCACAATACTGACTTAAAAACAAACAAAAACAAGGGGCAAGGAGACATATACAGGTAGCATCATCTAAGTAAAGGTTACACAAAACCAAGACCGTCGCTCATGGAAATTTATGTAGTGAAGTATAAAAACAGGAAGGAGAAGGCCATACAGCGATTTCAGGATACTGACTGTGGGGTGCGGGGGCATGAAATGTTGCCGGGGGGAGGCTTCAAATAGAATTGGTATCACCGTGTTTATTCTGCCCCTTCCCACCCGAAGCAAAGTGTAGGGAAGGTTAGTGCACATGTAATCTGGACGGTGGGAACATGCCAGCTCACTCTTTGGTCTCCGTACTTTTCTACACCCTTGGCACTGCCAACGATGAACAAACTCAACAGCGTGGTTGTGGGCAGCAGAGGCTGGGAAGACAGACAAAGCAGGCAGAAGAGCGAGGCTGGGACCTTCCCAAGGGGGGAGCACTCACCGGTCCCCGCAGGTCAATGAGCTCCTGCCTCATCTGGGACACGAGGGCCTCCTTGGCCACCAGGGCCCTGTGCAGGCGCTCGTTGAACTCAATCAGCTCGCCGTGCATCTCCGCCACCTGGAACACACAAGCACCAAACAGTCAGGCTCAGAGGGCAGACCCGCGCGCCACCCCCCAGCACGCGTCCCACCTTCTCCAGGCCTGCCACTCGTCAGCAAGGCACCAGGAGGTTGTCAGGCCGGAGACACAACAGTGCTTACCTATGAACTGTGCAAACCCGCCTCTAAGTCGAACACATCTGTGACTAGGTTGACGTGAACACTACAGAATCAACGGTCTGCAGTTTATGGTCAGGACAGGGCCCTATCAGGTCATTTTGGGCCTTTGGTTTCTATCCTTCACGGACACTTTTCTAGCCAAGGCTTTCTTCCTCACCTGAGTTGTGCCTGCCAAGAATCACCCGGCTAATGGCACAGGTGGAGTAACTGACCACTTCTGTTCCTCGGGGCCTTGGTTCTGAAAACCAGGAACACAGAGCCAGAGCCTCGGGGCGACGGCGACGGTGACAGATCCTACTGCAGCGGCACAACGAGCCCTCAGTCACCGCTTCATCTTTGCCAGGGACAGCCCTTCCGAGTGCTCCTCGCATCTTCGTGACACTGGCTTTGTGAAGCAAGTGTTAGCATTCCCGCCTTACGGAGGGCAACGGTGTCACAGAGTAGAAGCAGCTAGTTCAAGGTCATACCGCCAACAAAGGGCTGACTCTGGGGCCCTGGCTCTCGACCACGGGGCCAAACGCCACGATTCTACCACTTGCACCGTGCGCACGTGCAGCCCACTTGGGCCTGCCGTGAGAGCCCTCGAATGTATCCTCGGCTCATCCCAAAGAAATAAAAAGAGGTTGTCATAAAGTAGTCTATGACTCATGTACAGAATGAACCACAGGTCTTTCCAGCTATCAACTTACAAAAAGCAGTGATATCCTATATGGTCAAAACAGAGTAATTTCTCTGATTACATGAGCGATCTTGTGCGGTCTTAAGATCAAATTTGACTACAATTTATTTGAACATTTTAGAGAAACTTGCAATGTCATCTTGCCATGCTTTTCAGGAACCTTGAAAGAAGAATGCTGCAACCATCTTAAAGAGAACCCCTCGAGAATTGAGACGTCAAGAGACCTTCCCCCAGCCCTGTCCCCATGCTTTTCCCAAGAGATCGCCCCTCCCTTATACTCTAAGACAAAATTAATATCAGACCACTTGTAATAAGTAGTACATATTAAAAATAAAACATACTCAGAATCAAGAAGGGATATAGGGAGACATTCTATAGGAAAAGAAAGGATCATTAACCTAAGTCTTGGGGCCTCAGGAGTAAGGCGGGCCCTCCTTTTTTTTTTAATATGTTGTTATATAAAAGGTAAAAGGCATAAAAGGAAATACACAAGATATTAACATTAGTCAAGGGACAGATTTTCTTCCCATCATTTCTATTTTTCCTTACTTTTTAGTTTGCTAACAATGAACACTCTTCCATTTATCGGTGGGTAGAACCACTTGGGCTCTTTAAAAGAATTAAAACTATTCACCTGAAAACTAAAGGCAGCCATGGTACAAGCAACACAAAATGCACCGGGCCCCCAATCACATCCTGATTCTTTCAACTTGCTCTGTCCGTGGCAGCCCTCTGTGCCCCAGGTGCTCACCTCTTTCAAACCAGAGTGAAATGCAAAGTGAGAACAGCACAGAAGACATTCCAAGGACTATGCAATTAACAACAGGAGAATAAGTCACTGAGCCTTTAACCAGCTTCTTTTTGTACAGACCTAAAATTAATATTTCCCACTTGCGTTATTCCTTTTGTATAGTAAAAGCTTAGGACGATCTTCTTTTGGCCTTTCACAAACAAATACAATACCGCTAATAACGCTTCTGCAGATCCTCCACACAGCAATCACCCAAATCCTCCATGAGCTTCCCCGGGGCGGAGAATCCGTTTACCACACAGTAAGCAGGAAACACACAACTGCCAATATTACTGCTAAATACCTGCTACTGTACCCCCACAAAATAGACCTTTAAATAAATGCCACCGGCATTTCCAAAGCAAAGCAAGGTTTTGCTTTGTTTTTGTTTTGCTTTGTTTTGCAGTGGGAGCCAGAGTGTTAAAACGATTTTCCATAAATGCATAAAACAGCAGAACATCCCAGCTTGCAATGGTATTTATCAGGAGCTGTCAAAACCCTGGTTCTCTTTTGCAGCCAGAAGAGTGACGTGACCAAGTCAGACAAAGCTTTAATTTCCCTAGGGAATTGGGGGGGGGGGGCTGGAATCGGGGGAACTGAGGAGATAAACTGATGAAATAATTTTGAGTAACCATTAGAACTGCATTATTCATTGTTACTAAGCTAAGCTCTGAAACTCTGAGTTTCTAGATTAGATATCCCTACATACAGCCATTGAGACCAACAGCTTTGATCTTACATAAACCATGCTGAGCTTACTGTTCCTTGAATAACTCTTTCCAAGTCTAGTGTAACTAGAAATGGATTCAAGACTCCGAGAGCCTCAGAACAGGAAGTGGAGATTATAGAAACAAAAGCAGGCAGCAGAACCACTGGCTGGAGCTTCTATTAGGCTCTGAGGGCACTCAACAGGTCTTGCCTGACCAGTCCCTGTTTTCAGCAGCCACAGAGAGTCGCAGGGAATGGGACAGACAGACAGACAGACAGACACTGGCTACCCTTCAGTCCATTCTCAGCCAAGCAAGACCGAGTGATCCTCCCAAAGCAACATCCGATATCACCTGCTGTTTAAGACCTTCATTGCTTCCCACTGCTCTAAGGATAAATAAAACCCAAACACACTCGTGATCAGCCTCTCTAACGCCATCACCTGCCCCCCTCCCCAGCATCTCAAGTCACTCAGACCCACAGGTCTTCTATGTCCCATAAACAGGCTGAGCTCTAGAAGGTCACCCTGAGATAGGAAGAAGAAAGGCATATCCAGCAGGAGAAACCGCAGGCGCACAGGCCCAGAGGTTGCTGGGGCTGGGGCGGCGGGGAGGAGCAGCTGAGACAGGCAGTTAAGGGCTCAGATTCTGGGGCAAAACAGGCCTGCACTTGATCCCTTACAGTGTGCTCTGGTGCCAGGCTCTTAATCTTGAGGATCCTAAAGCCATTCGCCTACAAAACAGCGATTCAAAACCCTACCTACTGCATGGGGCCACTGTGCGGCCAGAATGAGCTGCCGCACTTAACCAGCTCTGCACGGTGTCTGTGCGTGTGGCAAGTGCTCAGTGGAGGAGAGCTGGTTGTGCAGGGTGGGTGATCACATCAAAGGGAAACGGAGGATAGGGCTATCTGCAGAAGCCAGATGGAAAGGGGCCACATGTGCTATACCAAGGAACTCAGCTGTGGAGAGAGACTCATTGTTCCCCAGTAAGGAAATGTCACCAACAGAATTGCTAACCATGTGCCAGGCCTGGTTCTGGGGGGGCGGGGGAGCCCAGGAAGGTCATGGGGTTCACACCCTAGAGATCAGACAAACTCGGAGCTCACCGAGAGAGGAGGACTGGGAAAGAGGATGGGGCATAAGGGAAGGCCTCCCCCAGAGAGAACATTCAGGAGTCCCTCACTTCTCCCCTCAGCCTTGGCACAAGCTGGGCAGCCTCCCCCTCACCCCCACGCACAATGCCCAGGGCCATTTGGAGAGGCAGCCTCTCAAAGTGCACAACTCATGAATTAATAAAGTGCAGGCACTTCTCAGTCACGTTTTGGGTTTTGCCCTTTACAGTGGAGAGAAGACAGTAGACTTCTTGACTCTTTCTAAGTCAGAGGCTGTTTGGCAACATCTATCAAACTTTTAAAATCACTCACCTGTGACTTGGCAAATCTCTGTTGGGGAGTTACCCAGCCCCTCTACTTGCACCTGTGCCCCAAACACCAGTTTAGCTCCAAATGGCTGGAACCTACCTAAATGCTCAGCCACACGGGATCAGTAAAATTTATCGGCTCTCCCACCTCTGGCCCCCCGGCAGACACGACTAGTCGCTGGCTGCACTCCTTCCTGAAGGAAACACTCAGGCAGCCACACCCAACTGATCAGAGACTTGGCCTATGGATGACACCGACTTGGCATCCCTGGCATAAGGGATGGGGGAAAGCGTCATCAGGAAGGTGACATTTGAGTTGGGCTTTGGAAGACGAAAGCTTTGGAAGTTCAGGAGACTGAGCAATCCATTCCAGCTGGAGCATCAGAGAAGACGATTTCCAAAAATAATGTGGCTGTGAAAAAGCTTTTAAGTCTGTGAAAATCCCAGGAATTATCATAATTACCTGCCAAATCATGAAAGAATTATAAATTAAAAAAAAAAAGCCTCTGGCATTTCCTTTGATATCAGAATGTTCTATCTAATCACATTCAAGCAAACCATGCTTCTCCCTCCCTCATCTACCTAATTAGACACTTCCCTGATTAACTAAACCAAGACAACCCCCAAATTTCAACGGCAACTGAGGCTCTTCTGGTCACATACCCCAAACTATCTGAGAACATTCACTCTGAAGTCTCAGCATCGTAAGTTTTATAAAATGCACAAGCTGTTCTTTGGTCCCACATACACAAGCTGCAGGGAGGGATCTAGACCCTCTTTCCGTGATGAGGACATTGCACCCAGGTAAAGACAAAGACCCTGCCAATGCCCATCTGTCTTAATCCACTTTTGAGCACCAACTATGCTCCAGGCCTTTTCCAGGTATTACATGTATCTGCTCACATGACCCTCGCTTGCATCCCTCCTGCAGGCTGGGCATGCCTCCCTAAGGATGAGCCTCAAGGCTCCGAGAGGCCAGGCTGTGAGACTAAGCTGTGGGGGTCAGGAAGTGGCAGGGCGGGATGGCCACGGTCTCTGCTCTCTGCATGCCATCTTGTGCTAGAGGAGACAAGCTGAGCCCTTCAGGGGTTAAGGAGAGGAGTGTCCCCACAGAGTGAAGGGAAGTAGCGCATGTGGACCAGTGGCTCCCAAAACAAGCTGGTCATTAGCCACTTGGAGGCCTTTTGAAAAATACAGATTTCTGGCCCTCACTCTCAGGAACTGACTCAGCGAGGGGCAGGCAGTCCGAAGAGGTACTTTTTAAAAGATCCCACTGGCCATGATGATCCCTCAGATTTGGGAGTCACCAGCAAAGACCAAGGGGAAGCATTTCACAGGTTGAGGTATGAATTGCAGGTGGGCTAGTCCCTAGTTGCAGAAAACCTAGTGTTTCAGCCCAAATTTGCACAACAGCGATGTCCCAGAAGCTTCTCCACTTGTCAGCCGTCTACTTCCACCTTCTCACTGAGGTGAACAAAGCCACAAGCCAGAGAAAAACTACCTCAAGCCGCCAGCTGACAACAGACAGCAGACATCGCCTCACATGGCGGGGTGCTGGTTAACGGTGCGGTTAGTCTGCAGCCGGGCTGCCCGGAGGGGCCCGGGCACAGGGGCCGAGAGGCAGAAGGGGGGCTCCGAGCTACCCGTCTGGGACAAAGGAAGAACAGGACTTGACAGTAAAGGTCTACAAATATTTAACACAATTTCATATTGCTATGAAATCAGGAATTCCATGGTTTTTCTAGACTTTTTTTTTTGTACACATGTCAGTCTGCAATGAAATGGAAATGGTGCTCTTCACCGCAGGTAGTCTGAAAGGCACCTATCTACAACACATAGGCTGTATTTGAAACAATGTCTTACGCTAATTATCAGAAACAATGATGAATGATGACGAAAAGAGAAAGCCAAAATAGGATCGTTTTTAGATAAGACTTTTTTTTTAAAAACAAGATAGAACCGATGCCATCAATACCTGTCCTTCTTTCAGACTGTGTTCTTGCACAGTGTCAATCTGGGCTTGAAAACTAAGACAATCAGGAACAGTAACTAAAATACTGAGTATCCACACCCAGGCCAGGACACACAGGTCTCAGAAGTCCTGGAAAAGTTATAGCTGCCACCACCCTCTTTGACCCAGTATGTTGAGTCTCTCCTACAGTTGCCTGAACGTGCCCATTTCCCAGGGGAGGAAGGTGAGGCTCGGGGGCTGAGGAAGTCTCAGGTCCCAAAGCTCACAAGTGACAGCTGAGATCTGAACCCAGTCATCAGGGCTCCAAAGCCGGTATTCTTTCCACCACGCAAGCCCTCAGGTGATGGATCAATCACGGAGCAAGGGAAATCCTGGGACCGTTTGGGGTGAGAGGAAGCCTGGGCTCAGAGAGGCTGAGACCCTGTGTAAGGTGTCCTGCTGCTAAAGCCAGCCTGTTCCTCCAGTGGGGGCAGGAGACTCGCAAGGATGAGCAGTGCTCGTGGGGAGGGCGAGTCAGGAGCACTTACTCTGCTCTACCACTGCTCCCCCCTCCCTCCAGGAAGCACTTCATCGGATGCTGTGCCTCCCTAGGACATGAACACTCTTACCTTTCCTCATCTCAGAGCTGAGGGGATGGAGTCCCAGAAAGGGTAAGCACCTTGCCCATGGCCACACAGGAAGCCAGCAGCACCGGAAGCAAGAGTCAAAGTTCCGAGTCCATGTTTTGGACTCTTGTGCCTGGCCTCTCCACCCAGCATCACCAGGATGCTGAGCCACTGTCTCAACAGCACAGCACAGGGCCTGCCAGGGCTGATGAACCTGGGCTCAAGGACTCAGAGCACTGCCCCAGGCAAGGAACACCGGCACACTCACACCTCCCCCCCCGGACGACGCACTGTCACCCATACACAGGTGCACACGTTAACATACACGCACTCCAGGAAAGGAACGGTCACACACACGGGTGCACACAGCCCCTAGGAAAGGGCATGGTTGCACATGCACGTGCCCACACACACATACACACCAGGGAAAAGGCACCATCAACCCTACAGGGCATGGCTGCCATCAGCAGGCAGAGGAAGACCGCCATCTGGGCTCTGGCTGATCCCACTGCCCTCTGAGCCCCCAGAGGCCCAGCCTCAGACCGTTTTACAGACACCCACCCTGAGGAGACCCTGGTGGCACAGGAAAGAGCACCCAGAGTAAGCAAGAACCTCTGCTAAGGCAGGCCCTACCCTGGAATTCAGGGTCCAAAGGAGAGCCCCAGAGAACGTTCTAGGAGTGCACAGGCACCAGGAAGAGCCTTCCGCAAAGTGGTTTTTGCTTCATGTGAAGACATTTTGGAAACCAGTTTCTAAGTGACAATTTCAACATGAAGACATCCCAAGGGACTCTCAGGTATTACTTCAGCATGGTTCAAATCAGGATGGGATATAGAAAAACAAGGGATGTGGAGGCCCAATCCAAGCTCTGTCTACTCCCCGCTCTGTGACCATGAGTATGTAATTTCATATCTCTGATTCACACTATCTTCTTTGTCAAATGAGGACACTGTCCCTTATTGTCCAGGTGTGTCATGAGGAGCAAAGAGAAAGAGTTTAGTAGTTCCCAGCCCACCCCAGTGAACGATCCTTCAGTAACCATGACGAGCACTTTCTAGAGTCCGGCAGCGTTCCAAGGGCTCTCCACGCTTGCACAAAGTACAAGCCTGGGAAGTACAGCTCTATGCCTATTTTACAGAAGGCGAAACCAAGTTTCAAAAAGGGCAAGTGATTGTCCAAAGTTACAGTCTATTGGGGAGGGTCAGTAACCCCAAAGCTCACAACCCTGCGTCACCTGTCTTCTGAGTCTCCCCAGTTTCCTCCTTCTTTCCAGGCCACCTTTTGCTGTGATCCTGCTGGGCGGAGGACAGAGCTGGGAGGGGGGTATTGCTGAGCCCAGGAGCTTCTCAGGTTTCCCCCCACTTCCCCCCACCCCACCCCCCGATGAGGCAGCAGCTCTGCGATCTCGGGACTGGTCCTCCTCGACATCACATTATAAAGCTGTCAAGTGACACACTCAGCCAAAGCCTGAGACAGACCCATCCTCAAGTGCCACCGAGATAGACTGTGTGGGCTCTGTCTGAGATAAGTAGAGGCTTGTTAGGAAACCCTGCTGATAAGTTCAATTTGAAAGAGCCTCCCTTAATCTCCTCCGTAGCTAGCCCCTGTGTGTTCAGAACCGCCGAGCTTGAGCGAAGTCATACTTGAAAACATTCGGCTGGGATTACGATTTAATGGGGGGAAAGAAACACCCAAAAAGAACAACAGCTCAATTAATAACGGGATGCCTCTGAGAGACAGATGTTTTGGTAACTGTGCCAGCCCCGACACGGAGCTGCTGGGTCCCAGTCCCCAGTGCTGGTCCTCGTTTCTCCTGACGCGTGACCTTTCGGAGAATACACAGGGCGAGTCGTGGAGAAAGGTTACACGGAGCAGCTGTGAACAGCCCAGATAACACCTTTTCTTTCCTGCCTCAGCTAATGGCCCTTAAAGAGCAAAGGCAGAATATACAGAAAGCATGATAATCAAGCAGCAGCCAACACCTTCCCAGCGGCTGAGACAAATGAGCAATGACGGGAGAGGAAAAAAAAAAGAAAACACAAA
This sequence comes from Phoca vitulina, assembly GCF_004348235.1. Classification (NCBI taxonomy): domain Eukaryota; kingdom Metazoa; phylum Chordata; class Mammalia; order Carnivora; family Phocidae; genus Phoca; species Phoca vitulina. The sequence goes on along the minus strand of NW_022589769.1, from coordinate 4,865,403 downwards.
ACAGAACCATGAGTTCCAGCCCTCTGCTGAATGATGCACTCACACAAGAGCAACACACAGGCAAGAGGCAGCTGTGAAGCTCCCCAACAGGTCCCGTCACCTGCTACCCTCCTGCTGGAGCCCCAGCAGAGAGGCCGCCTGGCGCTATGTCCAAGGTGCGTGCCTGGGCTCAGCAGACGATGCCCCGTTCCTAGCAGAGCCTTTGGCCAAATCGCTTTTACCTCTCCGGGCCTCAGTTTCTCCTCCATAATGTGAGGGCTGCTAACAGTGTAAATCTCACAGGGCTTCTGTGAGATTAAATGAGTTAAGAGGTAAGAAGTGCTTAGCTTAGAGCGTGGCATGCACCAAGCACTCCGTACTGTTACAGCCATTATTTGTTATTAACCAGGCGCCCACAAAACATCCGGTGCCACAGGCCTGTACCATCTACAGCGTTAACCTCTCTCAGATACGCTCCCTCTCCTCCAACGGGTCACCCAAGCCTTGGGTCAGAAGGGCCCCCATCTCCCACCTGAACAAACATGACAGCCCCTGTTGTCCATCTTGTTCTCCACCCCACTCCCAAGCTGATGCTCAAACAGCCCCCCTGAAACCCAAACCAGATCACACCCAGTTCTGCCTAACACCTGTCAATGATGTTGACAAATACGGTGACATGCCATCTGCAACTGACCTCAAGATAATATGGAGGAGGGGGCAGAGGAGGGCTAGCACGCAGTGGGACTGGTCTTGGAGAAGGAGCTGGGTGGGGCCTGTAACGGGCACAGAGACATAACGTGACACCGTTTTTGTCTACACTGAAATTTCTCCAGAACCCCAAATTTAAAAACAGTTTTCAGTGGCATCCCGTTCATTTCCTTGACACAGGATTCAAGCAATGGAAAGAGAGGTGAGGTAGAAGGAGGGGCGGGGTGGGAAGAGGAGGGGAGGCAACATTTCAAGGGAAAGACTGACACTGACCAGACTATGAGCTCCTCCTCCAACTCCTTCCCTCGCACACCTCCTAAAACCCCCATCTGCCCTTCAAAGCTTAACTCAAATCTCAGTTTACCTCCCTCCCCAACTTCTTTGAGCTATTCACGCATCGTCTCCATAAAGGATGCATCAGCAGTAGTTGGAACAGCTGCTGTTTTCTGAACACCTAATACAGATCAAGCATCTGGAGGGCCACAGATAAAGGATCTTTTGCACAAATAACAAAAAGGTGTGCATTCTGGGTAGCTACAGCCTCGTGGGGCCTAGGCTCAGTGGGTGGGGCAGGGGCTGGATAAAGCTCCTGTTGGACTCCGAGTACATGCCTTTGTGCAGTGAACAACCTGCACAACTGTACACAGTGGCCTTAGACATCCTTCTAGGTGCTACTGTTGCTCCCATTTCACAGGGGAGGAAAATGAGATCCAAAGAGTCTAGAACCCTTGCCCATGATCACAGAGAGGTTATTGTGATAGCTAACACCCAGACCCACATTCTTTTTGTTACACAAAGCTCCTACAGGAGATGGCACGGCAATGCCACGGCCAGCCTTCGTGCACCCAGCAGACAATGCTGTCTCCCACACAGTTCACAGTCCTGGACTGGAGCACAGGATCTCGCCCATCTCCACACATCTTACTTGCAATCACTGCCAATGCTGGCAACAAAACCAGACACTTCTGGGCTTTTCTTTGCTGGATCGATTATGGGAGGGTCAATGGTGGAAGAGGACCAAGTCTCCTTTCTGTTAACACCAGAGATAATGCAGTTTACCTGGCATCATACAATGGTTGTAATTATAAGCCATCACAAGTACAAAATACGGTGTTCAGCTGGGCTTGTGAAAAGGGGTCAAGAATTACTTTAGAAAGCTTTGCTGGCCTCTCCTTTCAAAAGCATTGCTGTTTCAGGCTGGCTCATGGGGGACGACTACTGATTCCTGAGGACCCCAGAGTTGGAAGGCAGCTGCACCTCAACCACCTCCCAGCAGAGAAAGGCTTCTCCAGCCTGCAGGGCCAGCACTGAAGGAGGAGGAAGAAGAGGGGAGCCCTCATCACCAGGAACCAACCCTGAGCACGCCCTCTGTGTCAGACCTAGTTCTCAGCATTACCCACACATCAGCTCACTCGCAGGCAACCTGTTGAGGCCTGGCCACAGCAGATTCCCTTCTTTGAAAACTCCTCTGCAAGAGCTAAAAATGCTCACACTCATCCATTCGACAAGTTTCGATGGAGCATCTACCACCCACCAAGCCCTGTAATTCAGCACTGCGGATACAGCGGCCCACAAAAGGGATAAAACCCCGGCCCTGGCGGTTTCTGCATTCTAGCTACCATCCCCAGGGAACAGGGGAGGACACGGAGGCTTACAGGGGGGAAGTCCTAGTCAGGATTTACCAACAGAGAACTTGGGATCCGAACCCAGAGCCCATGCTCCTAACTACCACGGGGTATATACGATCTCTTGCAGCTCTGGAGTCATTATTTTGTAAAGCTCCTCCTGAGGCCAAATGTGCCTCCCTGCACACTTCCGGAACGACTACTTCATCTGCCTCTTTGGCCCTTCGCTGGTGTGCCAGGCACTGTCCTGGGGGCTGGGCATCAGCGGTGACCCTCAGGGAACTCCCTGTCTCCACGGGATTCAGACTCTGACGGTCCCCACACAGTGTGGCCACTGGCGCTGCAGGAACATGGAGGGGAGACCCCGACTCAGCCTGGGCCCAGGGGAGAGGTCCAGAAGTTCTACCAAGTTGAAGCTTGCAGGGCAGGAGGAGGCTAGGGAGCCGAAGGCAGGAGAACAAGTTAACACCCAGGCCCCACCTCCAAGCCCCTGCACTCTGTCTCCTCAGCTACTGAGTGGGGATCTGTCACAGAGAAGGCAGGGCTGCAGGGAGAACCAAACGGGACAGGAACAGACCTCAGAGCACCCAGGGTGGCACACGGGAGGTGCTCACCATGGGACAGCTGCTTCTCGTTCCGCAGAACTGGTTGCCAGACCCAGGAAGTTATATAATATCACGTATCCAACACCCACTCCCCATTCCAGAGGTTTCTTCAAAAATTATTCACCCTGGAGTGTTGCTTTTACATTTATTGTGCAGAATGCTGGAAAGCACAGAATTTCATATCAAGATGTAAATTCTGAAATTATATGGCTCTCTGTCATATTCCAGTGTCTTCTAGAAATGAGGGGAGGCCAGCATGCATTCTTAATCATGTTCCATCAGAAGGAATACAGAGACCCCCTGAATATTTCAAACACGGCTCACTATATTATGCCCAAGTTTCAAAAGAAAGACAGCAAATGAAAACATTAAATCTTATGATCAAAAAAATGTTTTTCTCCTTGGAGAGTCCCCTTCTCGTATCACACAGCACTTGCCTCAAGCTGAGAGGGGGCCCCCTTGGGGTAACGATCATGTGGCTTCTCCCTGGGGGGGGAGCCAAGCGGTGAGCAGGGGACACAGACACCCATACAGAAGGAAGGTCATGCTCAAGTTTAAGCAGGCACTGTAGGGTAGTGGTCTGGAGGATGAACTTAGAGCTGGACGGCCAGGATGGGGAACCCCATCAGCCAGTCACTTGCTAGGTGACCTTGGACAAGTCATTCAGCCTCTCTGGGCCCAGCTTCTGCATCAATAAAATGGCAACCACAGAAGCACTTACATCACAGGGTCGCTAGTAACAGAGTCCATACACAACTAGGGCTCAACGGACAGTGCCCCAACTATGACGATGATTCTTGTAGCTCCTGGTAACACACGAAAAAGTGTACACCTGTAATGTTTCTTGAAGCCCCAGGGTCATTAGGATACAAAGACAGGATAAAATGGGTTAGAAAACAAACCAACAAAAAGCATGCAATTTAGAAGCAGACAGACTGGGTCTGATCCTGGGGTCACCCTTGGCCGGTTGCGTCCCATGAAGAGGAGTGGCTACCATTTCTCCCCAGTTCTGAACATTTCCAAGTCCCACTGTTGAGACAGTACCCTCCTCCCTGCAAGGGGCACTGTGCCATGTAACTAAGATGCAACGGATGCGTCAGTACCGAGAATACGGCCCGGCCCTCAGCAGGCATTCCACAAACATCACTCACCTCTCTTCCTTCCACAGAGGGCCATGGAAACAACTTTTTCTCTGGGTCACTGAAGCCCCATGACATATTAGTGAGGATAAATGCAACAGTATCACAGTGGTTCCCCACGATCGACCCCTATAGAGGGGCTCATCAAATGTGACTTTCCTCTGTCTTCTAGGACTCGAGCAGCTCATGCTGGACACATAGCATGGGAAATCAACTTTTATTGTGTTACATCACTGGGATTGGGGAGTGCTTGTTACTGCAGCAGAACCAAGCCTATCCTGACAAACACAATCCTTCAGTGTAACCACCTTGTATCTCCTGGACTCTCACAATGGGCCTGGAAGTCTGCAGAATGGCACAGAGCCCAAAGAAGTTTGGGAGAGGCCGTCTTACAACACCCATGGGAAGGTGGGATCCCGTTCTCCATTCATCAAAGTGGAAACTAGACTTGGACAAGTTAAATCATGTGTTCAAGGCCACACAAATACCAAGGGGTGAAGCCACAATGTGAAAGTAGATCTACCAGCCCCAAGGTCTGTGTTGTGTCTGCTACATGGGCCCACCAGCAAGTGTTTTCCATCTATTTCTCGCATGCGGTGAGGGCCCTGAATGCAATGCAGGTCCTCCCTGGGCTCCGGTGAGAACTGTAACCGCAGGCTGCACACATTCTGTGTTCCACTGTCCAAGGCCCTTCACCAACATTCCTTCACTGCAATACTCACCTCTCTTCGAGACATATTCCCATTTTACAGGTAAGGAAACAGAGGCTTCCAGAGACTACAGGAGAGCTCTCACACAGAGATGCTGCTATAAATAAAGGAAAGATGCAGACAGAGATGGGCAAAGGATACAGGTTCCTTTAATGGAGGGCAAGAAAGATATTCCACACCAACAGCTACAGAATGAGAGATTCAGGAACACTCTTTATTGGAGGAGGATCCTTGGCCCTCATGGGCCCACATGGTCAGACTCTGAGACACGTTCCTTCCTAGAGGAGGGAGAGAGGCTGCGGAGAGATAACCCCTTCTGGGCCCTCCCAACTGTGCGGGAGCTTTGGGCCTCTCGTCTCTTGGCCACCTGTGATGATAGCAGCTGCCAGGTCCCCGAGTCATCATGTCCCCGAGTCATCCCTGGGCACCAGGTGGATAAAAGATCACTCCCTCCAGAACTTCAAATTCAAACCCAGATCTGTCCAGTTTCAAATGATGCTCTTCCCACTGCCTCCCAAACCCACCCACCGACCCACCCAGTATTTACTGAGCACCTACTATGTGCCAAGCACCATGTAGACACTGGGGACACAGCAGTGAACAGACCGCCCAAAATCTCTGCCTCCCGTGAGCTTGCCTCCTAGTGCCCAAGGTTACAAGTGCTTACTGACCACGGGACGGTGTGTTTGTGCCCTGTCACAGGGAATGGGACTACAAACAAGAGGCCCGGCTTCCAGTGAGATCCTGCAGGGTCCTGACTGCGCATCGGAGGCAGTGAGCAGGTCTCGCTGCAGCCGGACTCCGTTCTTGTTAGTGATCCCAGGAAAGGAGAAGGAGATGGACGTGACAAAGACAAAAGCAAAGACAGAAAAGGGGCAGCAGCAGTGAATGCTTTCTGGCTAAGAAATCAAGCTGATCATTACGTCTTAGATTAAAAATAGTTTTTTCAAAAGCGATCATCTGCAATATTCCCCGTTTGATGCTCAAAGACCTCTTGCCAGAGGCCCTCATGTTGAACAGTCCCCGGTTTTCTCTGCCCACAATCCACTCCCCTCTTCTTCAGCTAATGGAACCCTGCGTTTTCTTGGGAAACGACCCCTCTTCCGCTCTGAGGTCAAGCAGCTTTGGGGGGCTGACCATACACCCCTGGTCCCAGTCAGCATGTGCCCTGACCTCACCCATCGGTACCTACCACCCCGTTGGCCACAGTGACTGGTTCAGGGATGGCGGGAGGCTCGATTCCAAGACTCTTGGCGGAGTTAATGAAAGAAAAAAAAAAAAAACCCTCTCATCACCAGAATTGCTAAGCTCATAGGATGTAAGATGAACCTGCTAGAAACCATCAGACAGACAGACAGAGAGCGTGCACCTGCCTGAGAACAAAGACCATAAAGAAGAAAACAAAGATAAGCAAGAGAAGAAGAGCACACCCACATTTGATCATTTGACCCCTGGAAGCTGTCTGGCCCAAGTCAGATGAACCCCTGGGTGGGCACCCGATGTTTCCATGAACCACAAGACTTCATTTTTTGTTAAAACCCAGTTTGCACTGGGTCTTCTGTCTTTTAGCTTAATGTCCTGACTACCAGAGCCACCAAGTCATGTCTAGTCTCTGCTTGAACACCCCCAATCGCAAGCAATTCGCTACCATTCATCTTCACACAGTGATGATGGCATGTTTCTCCTTTCTGCCTAGAGTCCTAGGACTGGCCCATGAGGATCAGGTTGGAAACAAGCGCCATCCCTCCATCCAGAACATCCTTTTATTTAAGGGGACTCGCTAAGCTGCGGGACAGCAACACGAATTCTCTCCTGGGAAATGCTGTATGATCTTGGGCCACACATGTGGGCCTCCCATGTGTAAGGTGAAGGGTCTGGGGTACAAAGAATTAGATACACTCCCATCTCCCAGGCCCTTGCCACTGGGTAAATCAAGAGGTTTTGGATGATGTCCCCTTATCCAGGTACAATGTGGGCTGGGGGTTCAAGCAGACCTCATACTGTGAGACCCCACACAAATTACATGGCTTCATCTGAGACTTGGTTTTTCCACCTGTCCAATGGGATGTCAATGATACTGATTTTCCAGAGCCGTTAAGAGAACGTGGGGCCCAGTGAACAGCACATGATACCTAACGACAAAAACAGAGAGTGAGTGTCGTTATTAGGAACATGTCACAGCGGGAAGGCAGCCAAGGCAGGATGGCTCCTTTGCTGGCCTGTTCTAGAAATGACGAAACAGCCTGAGGATTTATGAACAAGCTGCTGAAGAGGGCACACCTCCTTCCCTGTTACCCCAGGCCTCACGCGCACCTCCACCCTGGTTAAGGACACGGGCGGCACACCAACACTCTCCCTTGCAAAGGAAACTGAGGCCTCGTGAGCACGTGAAAAAAGGCAATGTCTGGCCCGAACAGCTGGTCAGCCTCCGACCCTCACCATGACTCAGCCCCTGCAAACACCTCTGAGACATGTGGGTGGAGCTCTGCCTAGGCCAAGAAGACAAATCCATCACGGGACAGACTGGAGGCTCTCCAGGGGCAAGTGCCTTCTGGTGAAGCGCTGCGGAGAGAACAGGACTTTGGCTCCAGGATGCTGCACGTCCCAGTTGACGCGGCTGCAGCTGAGGGTGGGCGTGGAAGCATGAATCAGCAGTTACTCAGCCCCCGAAACTTCCACTCTGTATGGGCTCCGGGGCAAACCCTGCATGCTCATGGTGCTTTCATTCCTAGGACCGGAGAGGGATCAGGCCAGCCCCGGGATGGCAAGGGAAGGCGCTGAACTCGGTAGCTGACGGCTAGGGAAGGCCAGGTCCCAGGGGTCCTCCGGGAGCCAGGCCGTCCCTCACTGCCACACTGAGACGGGCTATCAACCCCTCCACTCAACATCTGGCGAATGGGCGGGGAGATGCTTGCAAGCTTTCTTCTCAGACATGGATCATTAAAACCTCTTTACGTGCCCTCAGCCAGTCCTGTGGTTTTAAACACCATGTGTACACGGAGGACCAATAAATTTCTATCTACTTCTGGGAACCCCAGATGTGCATATTCCACTGCTCACTCATTTACTTCAAAGTAAATGGCCTGAAAACCAAACTTGATTTTCCTCCCCTTGCAGCTGCCCCTGTCATACCAGATGACAATTCAATGCCTTCCATTTGCACGGGCCAGAAACTCTGGAATCCTCCCAGACTCTTCCTTCTCTCATAGCCTGCATGCAATCCATAGCAAAATCTGACGGCCCTCCTTCCCTGGCAAATCTAGATGCCGGCCACCCTCTCACAGCTTCCCACCAGCGTGCTGGTCCAAGACACCATGCTATCTCACCCGGACTCCTGCAAGAGTCCCAGGAGGTGCCCACCACGCGCCTGCTTTCAACAGAATGGCCAGCGCACCGGCCCTGCCTGTCCCTGCTCAAAATCCACCAGCGGCTCCCATGTCACTCAGAGTCAAAGCCATGTCCCTACAAAGGCCTAGGAGGCCCAACCTGACCAGGCCCTTACGTCTCTGCCCTTAACACCATCACCAGCCTTTCACCGGCCTCATTTTTGTTCTTTAAACATACAGGCCTTTGCACTTGCTGTGCCCTTTGCATAGGACTTTTCTCCCCCAGATAACTAACCACACCTGGCTCATTCTCTCTCCCACCTGTGGGTCTTCATTCCTGGCTTGTGTCACTGTGAACTTGCACGTTCACACTGTACAAACTATTTCTCCCTACCCCAATGCTCCCCCACCTTGTTCTGATTTCAGTATCATCTTTCCTATCAGCTGACTACTTTTCTTCATACTCACTCAAACCCCACAAGAAGTAAGCAAGAGGAGGGCAGCGATTTTGGTCTTGTGTCCACTGCCATACCCCCAGTGATCCTAACAGTGGCTCTAGCACACAGTAAGTGCTCAATAAATGTATGGAGCATGTGGGGAGAGAGGAATATAAATCACCTCTAAGCATTTTTTAGATGTTATGTTCAATGCTTACATGTTAGAAAAGCAAACATTAGAACCCCAGGACTTATTTCCACAGTGAATGATCTGCACCTGCGACCTCTGGCCGAGATGTAAGTTGGCGCATGGCGTGAATGTGTCCCCTGGCCCAGATTCACATGTTCAAGTCTACCCATAATGTGACGGGATTAGGAGACTGGGCCTTAGGGAGGTGATCAGGTCACCAGGGTGGAGCCCCCATGAACGCGATTCGTGCCTGTCTTTGTCTCTTCAGGCTGCTATAACAAAATGTGGGTCAATCATAAAAAATAAATGTACTTCTCAACTGTTCTGGAGGCCGGAAATCCCAGATCAGGGTGACAGCATGGCTGAGCTCTGGTGACGGCCCTACTCCAGGTGGCAATTGTGTGTGCACACGGGGGAGGGGGCTGGGGCTTCCCACTCCTGAGGACTCTGTCCTTGTGACCCCACTTCCTAACACCATCACCTTGGGCACGAGGTTTCCAACATACGGGTTTGGTGGGGACACAAACATTCAGACCACAGTAGTGCCCTTCTAAGAGGAGACCAGAATGCTTACTCTCTCTCCACCATGTGAGGATACAGGAAGACGGCCGTCTGCTAAGCAGGAGGTGGGCCCTCACCGAGGCATGGATCTGCTGGCCCTCAGATCTGGGACTTTCCAGCTCCCAGTGTCCACTGCCCACATGGTGCCACCGTTTCAGCTGCCTGAACAGACCCAGACAGACCCCTCACTCAGGGGCAGAGGAGAGTCTTATGGGTGATGGGAACCATGAGCCTCAGGCCATGGCCATGCTTCTCCTCTCTGGCTGACCTGGCTCACACTGGCCCCGCTGATGGTGCTGGGACTCCTGGGTCCTGTCCTGCTCACCAAATGTCAGCTCAGCTCACTGAATCACCAGCAGGAATGCAGAGGGGGGCCCTATTCTACCATCCAGATGCCTTCAGGGCACTTTCCTCCAGAAGCCTCTACACACCCATCCACTGGCCATCATCAGTCTGCCTTTAACCCTTAGTGGGCCCCGCGCCTCCAACAAAACGGCTCCTACCACCTCTGCTTGAGCCTGGGCCCTTCTCTCCAGCCCCGAAGGCTCCCCGAGCTCCGGAACACTGTGACGTGACGTCAGTAGAAATGTTGTGATGCCCAGTCCACTGCACCCCACACGGGGGCCCCCGCTGTGTCCAGGAAGTTTCATGGCTCAAGTACAGAGAACCGGGACCAAGGACCTGTGGCCAGTGCAAGACGACCGGTCCCAGCAGAAGTCCTGGGGTTGACATTTAACCTTCAACAGGACAGGCTGCTCTGTACGGTGGTGAGCTCCCCAGAAGCACAAGATCTCAACAAGCAAAGACCGGTCCCTGCCAACCCTTCCAGCCTCATTTCACACTTTTGTTTTGACCCTCACTCCGCCCTGATACAATGCTCTCCTAGTTCCTCCCGATGAGCCCTGCCCCATTTCAGAGTCTCCACTGACCTTCCTTGCTCTTCCTTCTCATCACTCAGAACTCAGCTCCAATGTTACCTTCTCAGGGTGGTGTTCCTGGACCGCCCTGTCCACACAGGCTCTGCCCAGCCCCCGCTTTTGCTCACCTCATGCCTGCGTGTAATCCCTTCCCCTCATGGGTGGGCTCGACCCCGCAACTACATGTGAACCAAGTGGCAAAAGCACTGAGACACCATGGTTAAGATGAGTCACAAGAGACCGACGCGCCTCAGAGGGGGTCCGCTGCCATGTGACAGGGAACCGGGGGCTGCCCACAGCCCCAGCCGGCGGGGACCTGAGGCCCGGGGGGAACCGGCCTGTGATGTGGCAGCGACAGACTGACACATCCACACGTGGGATTTCAACTTTTACCACAAATCCACACAATGTTGTTTTCAACCACTACATTTAGGAGTCTTTTTTTTTTTTTTTTTCTAAAACACAGAAACCACAACTAATGTGCCTAGACTAACTTCTTCAGCTTATTTTTAGCCTGTTCCCTTTGCTAGAACATAAGCTCCATAAAGGCAGGGCCAAGTCCGTCTTGCGTGCTCGTGGGCACACGGGTGCACACACCAGTGCCCGGCAGGAGCTCAGTGCTCGTGAAATGAAAAACACAGCATCAGCAGAATTTCCATGTGAGTTAGGTCAGAGCAGGGGGGCTCCAGATCCCACTCCCTCCAGTTTTAGCGTTCCGTGACATCAGCCACACTGGGAAACTGTCCCCTGGGAGGCTCCTCAGGGGGGCTCCACACTGAAGAGGACACTCGTACGTTATGAGCCAATGGGACCAGCTGATGCTGGTGGAAACGTGCCAGTCTTGCACGAGCCGTCTCACCTAAACCTGTCACCATCGGGTAGGCATTACTCCCCCTCATTTTACGGATGAGAAAACGGAGACCCTACATTGCTGAAGGAACTGGCCAAAGCCACCAGGCTGCTCAGATTCAAAGCCGTCTGATTCCCAAAGTGGGGCGCTGCCCTCCACACTACTCTGAACGTCGAACTACTGCTTTGGCCAAATGAGTCTGAAGAGCTGGGACAACTCAGCAGATGTCCCCTGTCTCTGAGCAGTTTATTCCGGAGAAGGAACTGGCGTGTGATTTCAGTACTGACAGACTAGTACTATGCATATGTTGCTTTGTAAATTTAGGCAGAAATTAACAATAAAACAGATCTTTAAAAACAACTTGCTGCTCTGCCAGGAGCATTAACACATAAACTCACTGTCTTCAGTATAGGAAAAGGAAGTCATCACAAGGAGAGACAGGGGATGGGCTGGGGTGGGGATGTGGCTGGAGATGCCCGCACCTGGATGCTGGGGCAGCCCGAGCAGGAGAGGGAGGGGGCATGGGACACACTGTTCTTCACTTTCCATCGGGGCCCCTGCCTGAAGGGAAGGTGTTATAGGAGCCCAGGAATGTGCTGGGCCGGGCTAGCTGTCTACTTTCTCAGTTGCAAAGGGAGGTGGGAGCTTCTCTCCACTGAAAGGATGGAGAGTCTCAAGTAAAAAGAACAGGCTGTAGTCAAAGAAAATACTCACTGTGCCAAGGACCAAGCCTTCGGGGAGACGGTGTTCAACTGAAATAGGCACGTCTGAGCTAGTGTGGTGGCAAGAGCCAACATCCCCATGTCTCACCCATTCCTTGACGACACCACACACACACACACACTCTCTCTCTCTCTCTCTCTCTCTCTCTCTAACCTTCCAAAGCAATCTCCTTGCAGTGGACTCTGCTACTTACTGCCCGGCACAGACTCCTCCTTCCAATAGAACCTTGAGCTGCCTTTGCAAAATCCAGCAACTAAAATGAAAGGTGACTGTGTTTAACTTTACATGGAAATGACCATACCCAAAGTCAACAGTCTAGGGCCAGCTTCATGGGTATGTGATCGGTGTGGTCACACAGACCTGTGCTCAAAGAGGTGGCCCTGCCACTGGGGCTGAATGCTCCGTGCTCACCGTCTTGAAACCCTTCATAATTTTACCTTGGAATCAGTGCTTTCTAAGTGAGGTGTGATGGGCAATGGGGTGTGTGCATGAGCAGAGGACACACAGGTTCTCTGCTGCCCGCTTTCCTGCCCCTACCTAGGAAGTGCTGCCGCACTCCACTCCGGACCAGGGCCTGGTGTGCACATGCCCGCACAGGTCACGTCGTGGCAAAGGCTCCTGGTGCCTGTGAGGGTGTGCACTTGCCCGGCAACTATCCCCATGCCCAAGGAAACATGACATTAAAGAGCAAGTAAAAAATTTTAAAAACACCCTGACAGGACAAGAAAGAGACTGGAAGGGAGGAAGACGCTTTAATCCTATTTTTTCAACAAAGAGCAGCATTTTCATTCTGCACTGGGCCCTGCAAATGATGCAGCCAGCCATGTGACAGGCAAATGACAGATCTAAGGGAAATATTTCTATAACACAGATGACAACGAGCTCTTACAAATTATCAAATGAAAGGGTCCCTCTCCCATTTCTCACCACAGGCATTTGGCATGACTGATGCCACTCCCATCCCAAGTGACTGGTTCGGGGACAGCCACATCAGAGTGTACAAGAAGGGAGGAGATGCCTGTAGAGGCTTCTGGAAAGAGAGGTTGGTTCTGCCTCGTCGTGGGTGGTACGACCAGAGCTGCTGAGGGGGAGCCTAACAGAGACGGAGATGCACACTGTGGGAGCTCAATGGACAGGAGGGAGGATATGGTCCTCCGGGACCACTTCTGAGCTGCTGGGCTGTGCCTCATCTGCAGCTGCCTTTTCCAGGACAGTGATGAAAGCCAAGAGTCAAACTGGTGCCTAGGAAAGGAGGACCCTCAGTGGGTACCTTAAAAGATCTCCATTTAATAGCTTTGGGGACAATGTGGCACTGTGCCACGAACAGGACTCCTACAGAGAAGACAAATCTAGATCTGCATCCCAGCTCCATCACCTACAAGCTGACCCAGAACAGGTAACATAACTTATGTTCAGTGTCACGTACTCTGTGTTCCTGTCTGTAAAACAGTCTACTTCTCCCTGCTGCCTAGGGTGGTTAAAAAGGCAACATGGCGGGGAGGGGCCTGGGAGGCTCAAGTCAGTTAAGCATCCGACTACTGATTTCGGCTCAGGTCATGATCTCAGGGTCGAGAGATGCTCCAAAGGGGTGGGCTTTGCTTAGGATGCTCTCCCCACCCCGCCCCTCCCCCAATGCTTACATGGTCTCTCTAAAAGAAATAAAAGAAAAAGAAGAAGAAGGTAAAACTGAGAAAAAACTCTCAAGAGCCTAGCCAATGCTGGTATTCAATTAATGTTCAGCCCCTTTGCCTCCCGTGGCTTCCTCCAGCGCCAGCCTCGGGATGGCTGCAGGACACAGGGCTTCCTTGTACCTTGGTCTTCCATCTCTAAAATGGGAGAAGCAACGGTTTGTCACTCACCACCCCTTCAGAAGACCCATAGTACAAAGGTCACCGGTTTTAGTGCAAGCCCTGGACAGACGGAAATCACAGTATCCCTATCATTTTCCACTTAGAGAACAGAACTCGAAGGTGACAGCATCACCACAAGCAGCAACCAGTGGGGCATGCCAACGTGCCCAGGCCCGTCTAAACAGCGTCACGACAGATACAGGGCAGTGCGAACAGAGCTTGATGTCACCCACTACAAGTTGTGTTTTTTGGTTTTTTGTGTGTGTGTGTGTTTTTTTTTTTTTTAAGTCCTGCCAAGAACAGCTCTGCAGTCAAATTTATTTATGGTTCCCATGCCACCGTGGCATGCTGAGCAGAGACTCTGCTTTGAATATCTCAGCCCTACCTGTGTTATAGTGAGTTCCAAACCAAAACTTTCTCCCTAAAAGCTGCAAGATGGCAACATTAAGTAATCTCAACCTTCTGCTACCTACGCTAGGAACAATCAGTGCCTCTGGGTCTCTGGTGATGGTCTCACTGAGCTTGATTGGAAATGTGAATATTATGTTTTCCTACCTTCCTGAATGCCAACTGGTTCTTCTTTGAATATAATGGTTCAACCAAGACAAAGTGTCCTGACCTGACCACTGTTAATGCATACAGACCCAGAACTACGGTGTGTGTTCTCGGATATTCCCTGATCCTCGGGAGGCAGGAGAGGGCGGAGGCGGCAGGTCCCACTGTGGGGTTAAAACCTTGATCCTGCCAGCTCCAAGCTGTATGAGCTTGAGCACGACTGATCCGTGCTGGGCCCTGACATCCTCCCTTGTAAAACCTCTGTAAAAAGGAATGGACACAACCTGGATACGGAGCCTAGCATGCTGCCTGGCACACAGGACAAATGCAGGGAGCATTAGCCTTCTTTGATTGATGAAGTGAATTCATTTACTCCACACAATGACAGTTTCAAGTAAAATTGCAGATTCTTCTCCACGTCTGGAAGCAGCTTCCCGCTGTGCCCCAGCCCTGCCTGGAGTCCAAGGCTCTCAGAGATCTATGACCTATGACCCAGCCCACGTAAGACAACAGCCAAACAGAAATGGGTACAGAGACGCCCACAGAAACCACGCTTTCACGGGACATCACTGTGGGAAGTGCTGTTGTGGGTCCCACTGGCCTCTCCCCATTGCAATTTAAGTCACTCCCGACAGGAAAAATCAGGAAGCAATAGTCCATCTCCCCTTATGTGCATCTTGGCAGATTCCATTTTCTGGCACATAATTGCTGAATGAAAGCTGAATGAATGACACACCTCGAAGTCTGTATATGAAATCAAATCTGAGAAACTATTGCTTTACAGTGAATAGTTGATCATTTAAAGCAGAGGGGCCAACACAAATGCCCATAGGGCCCGGGCAGGTAAACCGTGAGAGAGACAGGCTAGGCAGGGACACATCTAGAAAAGGGGCGACCACTACCCAGGCCCGGGTAAGCACAGACCCAGTGCTGGTGGATCTTTTTTTTTTTTTTTCCCAAGACAAACTGGAAATAAAAGATTTTATTATGGGAAATGTCTTGGTTGTTTAACACTGTCCATAAAATCAATTAAAAAAATTTGTCAAATGAAACAGATCTGGGGGCCAGATGCAGACAACTTTCCCAGATTTGAATCTCTGATTGAAGGGAGTCCCACAAATGAGTTCATCTTGAAGGGGAAGAACCCTATGTCACCAGAGTAACAGCTTCTTTAGCCATCTGTTTCGGAAGGGACACTGCCTTTGAAGTGTGATTTTGTCCTTATTTCCTTTTCCCTGAAAGGGAAGATCCTTTGTTTTTATCTTTCCTAAAAGTCAGTCCAAAAAATGAATGTCCCAAATGTTGAACAAATGGACCCACCAGCTCCAGAAGGAAACCAGCATTCCCAGGAAGCTGCATCAAGTGCAGTGAAGTGACAAAGAAAAGCATGGGACACAGAAAGGCTGGACACATGCAGGTCAGCAGCCGCTGTCCCGACGCTCAGGCGGGTCTCTGGGGACAACCAGACTGGATTTGGCTAACCATGCTCTTTCCTCAATCAGTCATGCAACCTTATGGGGGCTCCCCACTCCTCTGCAGTCCCCGAAATGCAGGCTCTGTGCGGGATGCAGATAGTGGTCCAAGTAGGACCTTATTACCTGCTTGGGAAGAAATCCTCCCGAGATGATATGGTGACAAAAACATACAGACACGGAGTCAGACAGAACTGGGTTTGGATCTGGACTGTGAGCCCCCCAGAGCACAGAAGCTCTTATTTACAGCCACAAGCCCAGCACCTGGAACAAGACCAGACCCACCACAGGCGCCTGACGAAAAGCTGGGAATGAACGAATGAATGAACAAAGCCTGAATTCAACGCTTCATCATCTCACGTCACTGGCCAAATAACATCCTCTCTCTGAGCTTCAGGTTTCTTCTCTCTCCAACAGGAAAAACGCTGCCACCGCACTCCGAGTTGTTGTAACCTTAGGTGACTATACAGCACGGCGCCCAGTCCTTCACGGGTGTCACAGACTCACGTCCCTCCTTCCTGCCTCCTTCCTTCCGTTCCCTCCCGTGTGAACACCAGCTGCACACGTGCGTAAGCACACACCAACAACAGGAGAGGAGCTGCCGGGAGGGTCTCCGGAGTTGGCCCGGGACAGGAGCTCTGCTGGGTAGAACTGAAGCTTGAAGGACCAGAGCAGATATGGTGAGGAGGAAGGAGGACGACGGAAGCCAATGGAAAAATCCCAGGAAAGCAGACAGGACTGTGAGGGCTGAGCAAGAGTCTGCAGGAAAAAGCTCGACAACGGGGAAGTGACACTGGTCAGGCTGGGCGAGTAATGCAGAGGCAGGGTGTCCATCCAGGGGCTGCCGATGCAGATGAACCTGGAAAGCAGGCCTCAAGATGGGGTCTTCGTGAACCAGAAGCATCTGCTGAAGGATCCTGGGGGAGCCCACAGCCACCCCACCAAGCGCCAGGTCTTTCTCAAGCTTTTAGACCATGGCCTTAAACATGATCGGGACGGGAGACGATCTGAGGGCATCACTCCAACAGGCATAAGAGATACACGGAGAGTAACACACATTTTTTAAAGTATCGCCAATACAGCTGCTTTAACCAGACATTCCTAACAGGCGTGACTACTAACGAGCTACCTTGGCTACAATCAAAAGGTAAATGTCGCTCAGAATCCCAGGAAAGTGATGGTGCTTCATCCAGGAAAAACCAGATGCAACCGTGTGGCATGAGGTCGGGACGCACACGTGCACACACGCACCTGTACACAAGCATGCACGCACGCACACACTCATCGCTCGTTCTCAGCCAGACTAAAACTTCATCCTCCTTGACCATCATGTTTTTTCCTGAGGAGAACAGTAATAATGTTGACAGCAGCAGTAACAGCAAAAATAACTAATGTTGATGCTATAAATTATTTACATCCTGCAACAGGTCTTCTGTTGTTCCCATTTCAAAGATGGGGAAACCGAGGCTGGAGGAAGCTAAGGAACATGCCCACAAGGACACAGCACATCTGATGTAACAGTCCAGGCTTCCGGCACCTGTATGTACGAGATGCTGCTTCAAATGCTTTTCAGGATAAGACAGAGGATGAACGGATGAATCAAGTTTCAGGCAGCCTCCAGTCCAGTTTTGGCACCGCAAGGCCACGGCAATTTGTGCCCAAGGAGACCGACCTGGAGTACGGAGAGAAGGTGCTAGTCTTTCTTCGGTCCTGTGACCTCCATCTCCATGTAGGAGGTCCTGAGAATCAAGCACAGCCAAGTCCAGCCGCCTGGCAAGCTGGCCCCGAGCAGCTGAGGCCAAGATGCTCTCTCTTTCTGGAGAAGGGCCGGGCAGGCCTGGGCATGTGAGCCCTACCCCTACCCAGCTCGCATGAGCCCAGGATCCGTGCTGGGAGCCTGTGGGGTGATGCCACAGCCCTCTGCCAAGTACAGATGCAGCTGTGGACCAAGGAGGAGCTGTAGCTGGCTCCACAGGGCTAAAAAAGGTAAGAAACGGACTTGCTCTCAGCTTGTGGAGGGTGGCTAAGGAATTCTCTGGTGGCATTTAAGTGAGAAGAGGTGGCAGGCATGGAGTGGACAACCATGCTCTATATCCAGGATGTGGCCCCAGGAATCTTATGAAGCAAACGCAGGGAGAACAAGCTTTTCCTTTTGAACATGAATCTGCCCCCAAAATGTATCACTGGGCTAAGTGAGCAACTAGAATCCATGGCTCTAAGTATTTATGTGACTTACTGAGAGCCAGGGTGTTGACTGCTCTGGAACGTGCCACAGGTGCAGACACTGAGAGCCGGAACTTGGGCCTGATTCAGAACCAAGGCTCTGGGCTGCAGCTGCCCAGCTCAACTACCTGCTGGCAGGTCACCTTAGCCACCATTTAAACTCCCCAGGACTGGGCGCCTGAGTGGCTCAGTTGGTTAAGCGACTGCCTTCGGCTCCGGTCGTGATCCTGGAGTCCTGGGATCAAGTCCCGCATCAGGCTCCCTGCTCGGCAGGGAGTCTGCTTCTCCCTCTGACCCTCCCCCCTCTCATGTTCTCTCTCTCCCTTTCTCTCATTCTCTCTCTCTCAAATTAAAAAAAAAAAATCTTTAAACTCCCCAGGACTCAGTTTCTCGCTCTGTAAGATGGTGATGGCAGCGCCCGCTTAGCTGACAGAGCTGTCGGAAGGACTCAACGGTCCGCTTCTTGCAGAAAGCCCAGCTCAGAGATGGCCTGCAGGAACGGGAGTCACTATCGTCTGTCGCCACCAAGCCCTTCCAGAGGTGCGGCAAGTGAGGCTCGGGGAGTCCAGTCACCTGCTCAAGGCCACGAGGAGGTCCCCGTTTCCAGAGCAACACCTCTGTCCCAGGTCACACCACGTGAGCTCAGCGATACTGTCCCCATTCTACAGACACGGACTGGGATCTGGGACACTGAGTGACACAGTCACAACTTCACCTGCATTTCTTTCAAACAAAATCTACGTTCTTCTGACTATCACGCGCTCTCTAACCATGAAGGACCCCAAAATCGAGAAATGCCACGTACAACCACGTAGAACGGGATCGGCAAACTACACATCACAGGCCACATCCAGCCTGTGGCCAGCTTCTCTACACAAAGTTTTACTGGAACTCAGCCACGGCCATTCCTTTACATACGGTTTCCAGCTGCTTCTGCATCACAATGACCACGAAGCCTAAGATACTTCCTATCGGGCTCCTCACGGGCAAAGTTTATCAACCTCCGGCTCAGAGTACCGGGTAGGAGGTGGCTGAAGCAGTCACGACGGCCCCCCCGGGCCAGCACGGCAGGGGATGGCAGGAACTCGGCCACCAGGCTGACCCTGAGCCCAGTCTGGGTTCTGCTACTCCTGCTGCGTGACCAGAGGGAAAAGACTCATCATGTCATCGTCCTGCACCGTTTCTTCAATAGGCAACAGGGGTAAGACTGGCCAAGGGGGTCCCTGCCTTGGCACCACTGACATTTAGGGCTCAAAAGTTCATTGCTTAGGGGTGTCCTGTGCACTGCAGGATGTTAGCAGCATCCCTGGCCTCCACTCACAGAGCCAGGAGCACCCCTCCTAGCTGTGACAACCACAAATGTGTCCCAACACTGCCGGATGTCCCCTGGGAGTACACTACCCCCCCCCCCCCACCACCACATGGAGAACCCCCAGGCTGGCCTGTCGCAGGTCTCGGGGTGCACTAGAGCCCCCTGCACAGGCCCCGACCCCGGAGTCCTTCATCTGCGGCAGCGCGTGATGGGGAAGTTCAGCAAAGGTGGCGTCTGAGGACAAGAAGCCAGTACCACTGGAGGCCTTCACTGGTGGCATTTTTACCCCTTTTCGTTAGGAGACAGA
The DNA here is from genome assembly GCF_004348235.1 of Phoca vitulina. Taxonomy (NCBI): domain Eukaryota; kingdom Metazoa; phylum Chordata; class Mammalia; order Carnivora; family Phocidae; genus Phoca; species Phoca vitulina. The sequence goes on along the minus strand of NW_022589769.1, from coordinate 4,845,914 downwards.
GCAGACGTATTTTCTCTCAGTTTTGTTAGTGCTTCTCAGTGAAATCTACTCGGGTCCGAAGAGTGAGGTGGGCCAGCCTGGGAACCGGACCACACGTTTACACCCGTCTGTGGGAAAAGGCACGGCCTACACGACAGCCCACAAAGCCGACTCCGGACGACACGCGGCACACAATCTGTTCCCAAACGGCAGCGCCGCGGTACCCACAGACACACACAGGACTGCATACATCTCCATCCCTTTGGGAAGAGAGTCCTTTGTCGAAGGGTAAGAAGGACAAAAGAAAAGCACCAGCTAAGTCATTCAATGTTGGCCGAACAGAGAAGGGCCACTTCACATGTGTACAAACATGTCTATTCCGCCTCTCGAGGGACATAAAGCAGGACTCGGTACCAGTGAACCGTGAACTCAAGAAGGCCCACACCCGGCCAGGAAATGGGCTCTGTCTTCAGCGAGGGCCGACACCAACATAATACACGTCCCCACTTACTGCGCAGGCCTGTACACAGTACAGATGACTCTCGGGTCACTCGTACCCTAAAATAACCACAAGAACCATTGGGAGAGCGAGGTCCAATTGAGGATCCCAATTATCTTCACGTGACAATTCTGTTCAATGCCTTTGACTGATTCGCCAGGCACTCTGCAAGGGGCTGGGACAACAAACCCCAGGGAGCCAGAGTTCCCTGCTCTTAGGGGTTAGAGAGGCTGCCAGGTGCTGTGGCAGGCCGGCATCTCCTTCCCGTCCACTCAAACAGCTCAACGACTTTGCTTCGGGAAACCATTATTTGTCCACCTCTGGTGGGTATGCGCCAGGCTCTCACCAGTCACCTGCCACCAAGCGGCTACTGAGACGCCACCCCACGCCTTCAGCTGCAGTTGCTGAGCTTCCAGGATGGAAGTCTGCGGAGAATGAAGCCAGGGTAGGGGAGCCAGCTGGAGAAGCAGGGAGGTGGCATCCACATCCATCACCTTGGCGCCCATATCCAGCCACCACCCTTCGAAGAACCTGTTTTGTGGGCCAATCAAGTGCGCTAAAACGATGCCCGAATCACATTAAGATGGGTCTCTGGCAATCCTAATGAAAAGAAGCCTGACGAGTGAGAAGCAACCGTAAAGAGTAAGATACAAGCACAGTCGGCTGAGCTGTTTTAGAAAGGGATTCTGATTCAGAGGATACCCAAGGGAAGGGATCGACAATCCTGCTCAAGAGAAGTTTGGGTGTGGCAAGACTAAGGAGGGTGACTGACGGATGAGTCAGAGAGCTGGGTCCTCTGGGGACAGAGAGCCACAAATCTCAGGCACCAGGGCATCAGTCACGCTGCACAAAGCCTTGCTGTCTGCAGTCTCCCCCTCCCCCCGCCCCCCAGCCAAGAGCAAAGTGCTTTGGGGCCAGGCTCACAGCCCGTGCTTGTTTTCTGAGAGCTGCTGCCAGCACACAAGATACGGTCCCTGGGGATATGAGGGGCAAAAGCTTGCTGTTTCACTTCTCGAAGAACTTTCTTTACATTTGCTAAGATACTTGGAACCATCACTGAGTCTGTTCTAGGGTTAGCTGCTTTAATAAACACTTATCTGAAAGACCAAGGTTATACCAGCAAGCCAGAAATGTCTTTGGTTGAGAGAAAACAGCAAAAGTAGTGAAACTATAAAAGCAGTAGTTACAACAAAAAAGCTAACGTTTATGGAGGTGTTCTCTGTGGGAGGCACGGAGGTACACACTTCCCATGGAGATTTTCTCTCCGTCTCCCCAGTACTGTAAGGTAGATAGGGAACGGGAGGCTCAGCCAAGGGGTGGCCTGCCCCAGGGCATTGAGCAAGCCACGGTCCAGCTGCTCCGACCCCAGGACGCTCACTCCTCATGCCACTACGTGACAGGGTCTGAATGAGGTCCCTGGGTGGTGCTGCATTCCACAGAGAGGTGCTGGGGAAATCGGGAGGATAATGCCATGACCCAGGCTGGTGGCATGAAGGGCTCGATCTACCTGGCATTCAGTGAGTGTTGCTCAGACCCAATCCCAAATGGTCACCTCACTGGAGTGAGCCCAGCAGGTGGCCCAGCTGAGGACCTTTCCTCCCCATCCTCCCTGCACACATGAATAGGCCTGCATTCTCAGATTTCTGTGCACTTTCTCTCCCCTACTGTTTTTATGTGCTTAGAGATTCCACCTGTTGTGGGCTGAAATGTGTGTACCCTCAGCTCAAATCTTATGTTGAAATCCTAAGCCCCATAACTGCAGAATGTGAGTGCATTTGCAGACATTACCTTTAAAGAGGTGATTAAGGTAAAAAGAGATCACTGGGCTGGGCCCTAATCCACTATGACCAGTGTCCTTATGCGAGATGAGGACACGGACATGCACAGGGATGACCACGAGGAGAAGGTGGCCATCTAAAGCCAAGGCAAGAGGCCTCACAGGAAACTGGCTTGGCTGGCGCCTTGATCTTGGACTTCCTAGCCTCGAGAGTTGGTAGAAAATGAATGCCTATTGTTTAAGCCACCCAGTCTGTGGTACTTTGTCATGGCGACCTGAGCAGACGAATCCATCATCCCATCTCCTCAGCTGGAGGAGCTCCCATCCTGCTGTGAAGGCTGATGGCTGCTCAGAAACACGGAAAGAGCCATCGTCTTTGAAGACAGCTGTAGAGGAAAGGGCTGTTCTGTTATCATCAACACCAACCAAGGGAAATTGCAACCACCACAGGAGCTGACCTGCGCCAGGGAGCTGCTGGGCCGACGGGCTGGGGACGGGCCTATAGGATCAGCCCTCCAGTTCACCAACGCAGCGCCCAGAGCTCGGTCAGCCCAGCAGGGAGCTGCCAGGCCTTCCCCAACCCTCAGCAGCCACTGCCACCCCCAATCCAGCATTTCCCCCATGTCCCTGACAACGGCTCCCGGTGACAAACACACTGGGCTCCACCTAAATGGGGCTGCCCCCCGGACCCCTGCCAGCAGGCACCATCACCCACACACGGCCCCCCCGCACTGCTTCGGGCCTCCGTGCCTCCTTCACTGCACCGCCACGACCTTAGGTGCTAGTATAACCCCATTTTCCTCCAAGAAACCGAAAGCACTTCTCCAGGGTCGCAGACTCGGGAGTGACCTCAATCGTAACCCAGGCCCCCAGAGTTCAGACTCTCTGGCGGAGATTGGCAAACCAAATCCAGCCCTGCTGCCTGTGTTTGCGCGTGCCCGTTTGTTTCTGTGTGGTCTATGACCCCGTCCATGCATTGAGGGGCATGCAACAGAGCCCTTTTGTCCATAGAGCTGAACTTACTCATCATCTGGCCCTTTTCATGAAGTCCACTGACCTCGTTCTAGACAACTGACCCCACGCCCTGCCCAACCAATTCAACCCTTCCAGGACTCTCCCCAACCCTGATTGCCCCTCACACCGAGAAAGGGGAGAGAAAAAAAAGACAAAAAATTCTACTTAAATATAATCCTACCGATGAAATAAAGAGCAAACCAATTTTTCTGTGGATTCTTTTGTTCTCAGAAATTGCCAAGATGTCAACCTCGCACAAGATAATAAATAAGAACAACCAGCAAAGTGCCTCCCAAATATTTAATTAAAGCATTTTATCTGCTTCACCACCTGGGAACAATGGGCCACAGGTTGGAAGATCAAGTCTAAACCTTAATGTTGAATTCTTGGTTTTATAAAGTACTTGTCACAACCTTAATATTACTTAAGTGTAGTTTTTTTTTCTGTTATTATTAATTAGGTTTTCCCTAACAGTCAGTATCACAATTACCCTTCAAAGAAGAGCTGCCAGAATGCATTTAACTAATTTTTGCAAAGCAAACCTTTTCCGAATCACCTCGCGCTGGCTTCCCAATCCCTCCTGGTAGGCACAGGCTCCTTGTCAGATTGAAATCTGCTACGAAACTGTGCAAATATACGCCCCGCGGCCTTCCAATGGTGCGGCTCCTTCTGGCACCTTTCAGAGGGGCCGACAGGAATGGCTACACTCAAAATGTAGGCATTTCAGCTTTTCACTCCCCTCTTCTCATCAGAGAGGGGCCTGCAGGAGTGTAGAAACAGGACAAACTGCCCATGTGGGGCAAAATCGGGCAAGGGAAACGCAGTTAAAACTTTGGAGTCCTTGCATGTTTTCTGTCCCTTTTGCAAGGCAGTCATTCTGCACCAGCGCTGTCACCTGCCTACCGTTACAGGGGCTCATATAGAGGGCGGGGGGCGTGGGGAGAGCCTTCTGGGTGACAGCGCTCTGAGCTTATGTCCTGGCTGAGACTCTGCAGCTGCTATTTCTGGTGTTCTAATTCCCTTCAGTATCTTTCATCACCTGACGGAGTTACTGGGGCTTTAGAAAAAGGTGTCTAAGTTGCTTGGGGCGGGGGGGGGGGTCATTTCCCAGACAGATGGATTGCTAAGTCAGGAGGAACATTGGCCGGCTCTGAGTTATGTTCATGGCAGTGGTTACCATCAGAGGGGCTAGGAGATGGGCAAGGAGCCAAGATTTGAGCTTCAAGGTCAACGATGTGGGGGCAATGAGGTGGGATGGAACCCAGATGGACAGATGGGCCCAGGCCAGAGACTGCAAGCTTCAAGAAAGAGAACACAAGCCAGGTGCCGAAATGCCAATAGCATCCCCACAGAGCAAGAATCAGCTGGAGCTGAGGGAGGACCACCTTCTTGGGACACTCCTGTCTCCCCCTGTCCTCCACCCTTCCTGAATGCTGCTAGCCTGGACCTCGGCATTACTGGTCCTGCTCTCCCAGCACCCCGCAAACAGCTGGTGAGGGGCTGCTTTGTTTCCTGAGGCTCCAAGGATGTAATTCTCAAGTCAACCAAGGGCACCCCCAAAGACCCATGAAACACTGGTTTCCCCTGAGAAAGTTATACTCACACGGGAAAAAAAAACAGACACCTGTGATGGCTTGAGTTGGGGTCGTTGGAGACCAGTGTGATCTCAGGCCCTATGGGGAAACCAAGGAAGTTCGCTGGATTCTTCGATGGGGTTAGTTTGCTCAAAAAGCACTTAAAATCCATCTCTATTTTAATATTTTTAAACTAAAAGTTGCTCTTAAAAAGCATGGGACAGCTCAAGTAATTCAAACCAATAATAATAAAAGCTTGCATTTATCAACTGCATACTACATGAAAGAGATTTCAAACTAGGATTCCATTTAATCCAACAACCCTGGAGGGAGACTCATGTTACAGAGGGAGAAACTGAGGCACAGTGGTGAAATGATACTGCACTCACACTCATGTCCATCCCTCTCCAGAGCTCCTAACCTACCCGCAGGTGTCCTCCCCGCCCCGCCCCCAGCACAGATCCCGGCACGGAGAAGCATGCGCTGTGCTGCCTGGACACCAGAGGCCCATGCTGAGTCCCAGAGACAAAGTTCTTCTCTTCCTCATACGTGCCCAGTCTCTCTGAGGATTCAGGAACACAATCTTGGTTTGGTGCTCGTCTCCCTTTTCACCTTGGGGCAGCCGACAGCTTCTGGCTGCAAACTAACCGTTGTTTTGTCTTCATCATGGTGCTTCTGCTGGTATTTTCTCCCAGTGACAAACCACACTGCTTTTCTTTATAAATAAATTGACTTCAGGTAAAAAACGGGAGCCAATTTAAGGAAAATATTCCATCAGCACTGGTGGGCAGACACAGCAAAAGTCCTGACAGGAGCATAGGAATGACTCAAAGGAACGGCATGACACATGGGGGCGTGAGAACGACTCAGCCCTCGTCACTGCACACGACGGGGTCCCGTAGAGCAGGGTGCTCCCGACAGTTCTCTGGGGCACTGAAAAGTAGCAGAGCTCCAATTTAGAGTTATTCTTACTCATCATCTTTAAGTTTCTGGTTTTTGCCTTATATGTTATACATAATCTAACTAGGTAGATTGCAAATGGACACATATACTGAGGATTCTTGTTCTCAAGTGGGATTTGCGATCAAGGAAGCCTGTCCACCCCAGGACAAGACTCCCTGCATTTTCCCATGGGCCAGAACCCCAGTGAACCTGTAGTGGTCACTTGGTGGCATCCATTCCTTGCCCTTCTTGGGATGGCCTCTGATTCCCAGCAGGACACCGTGTAATTCCAGGCTAGTGACCTCACCCAGCTCTGGGGTGGAATGCAGGATTAGGTCAAGCCAATGAGGGAAGTCTCCCTCACTGCCACCACCAGCATGACTGGCCTTAGGGGTTCTATCTCAGGTCCTCTGCTGGAAATGCAGGGACAGATACTCATCCACTGTGTCTGCTCCACCAGAAAGTATGCTCTACCCACCTGCTTTATGCACGGGTCAAATATTGCACTGAATACAAGGGTTTTCCCACCAATGAGTCAGCCTGGAGCCACTGTGCTGACCCAGGGTCACAGCCCCCGTTTTGGGGGAAGGTACTGACTACAGGTATCGGCTCCTGGAGAGCAGGGGAGGCCGGTGCAGAGAGAGAGGCCTGGCACTGGCAGGAAGGTGCACCTTCAGACACTATGCTTTGAGTTCTCCTATGTGGGAGGTTAAAGAAACCCGCCACCAAGAAGCTAATTAGGGCTGAGCCCTAGCAGTCCTTGCTGTCCAGGAAACTTCCAAGAGAAAGAAGGTTCTTCCTGACTTCATGCCTCCACCACTCACAAAACAAGCGAGGACACTGATCTCTCAGCTTTCTTGCGGGTATCTGAGCTCCCACATGGGAAGAGCAGAGCAGAGCCTTCGTATGGCCGCTGCCAATATTATTTCCTCTTCTCCTGCGGCATCGGTTTCATCTATAAAATGGGTACCCAATCACCACCTCTCTTGATTCCGGGATGGGTAGAAGCAGCATCACAGACCAACTGTCTCCCTGATTCTCAGAACAATGGCACTCAACCGATGAGACAGCTAAAACATTGCTGTTACTCTTATGAGGGTCCCTCTGAAGCAGTGGGATGGGGTCCCTCAACTTTTAAACCCTGTGCCTTCTGAAATGCCCTGGGAGAAAGTGCACATCCTGAGAAGTTAGATTCTCACCACTGGATCCCATGTCTTCTCTAACAAGTAACAGGAACAGAGCTCCACCACAGCTCTGCCTTCCCAGTTCAATCCTCTCTGCACTGGAAGGAGCTCTTCTCCCCTCCACCCCCACCTCCTAGCGGTCACCTGATCACATCACCCATGCAGGAAGCAGCTTGGTAAATAAATAGATAAATAAAGCTTGCCTTTATTTCTGTGCATGTGTTGGCTGTGCTTCGGGTCTCCCCCATGAGAATGTCAACTCCATCCCAGCAGAGAACTTGTGCTTCATCTATTACCCCCTCAGGTCCCCAGCACCTGGCTCCGAATGTGTGCTCAGAACCTTCTTACTGATTTCTTCAGTGCTGACAGCGCCCTAGACCAGGGTCAGCCAACTACAGACGGTGGGCCAAATCCAGCTCCGTTTGACTGGGACTGCAGTAAGTCTCCCACGGGCGCCATAAAAAAGTACTACAGGCTGGGTGCCTTCAACAGCACAAATGTACTGCTCCCGGCTCTGGAGGCTAGAAGCCCAAGATGCAAGCATGAGCAGCGTTGGTTTCTCTGTGGACTGCAGATGGCCACCTTCTTGCTGGATGCTCGTGTGGCCCTTCCTTCGGGAGCACACAGCCCTGATGGCTCTTTCTGTAGCCAAATGTGCCCTATGGTCACCAGTCCTACTGACTCAGGGCCCCACTCTTAGGACCTCATTTAACCTTCATTACCCCCCTGAAGGCCCTAGCTGCTCACACAGTCACACGGGGGGTTAGGGATTCAACGTAAGCTCACGTTGGGGGTGGGGGGCAGTTCACACAATTCAGAGAGTTGAGTCCACACAGAACACAGCCACACACGAGCGTTTAAATACGGTCTCTGGCTGCTTCTGTGCTAGAGCAGCAGAGCCGAGTGACTGTCACACAGAGCATCAGACGCGCAAAGCACAAAAATCCACCAGCCAGGCTTTCATAGAAGTTTGTGGATGTCTGGTCCAGAACAAAGCCCCATCATATTTAACGTATCACGGTGAGCCTCCTTTTCCCCCAGGATTCTTGATCAGAGGACGCCACCTAAAGCCCCGTCCACAGCACCTGGGTACTGTCGCTTTGCTTCACAATCACCGGGAGCTGTGCCCCTCCCCAGTCACCCTAGTAAGGCTCCCGAGATTCTGGAGTATGAAACCCAAGATTATAAATTCAAGCCCACAAAGTCAGAATGGAGATATACCCAGGGCGTTAGGGAACTTAATCACCTGCCAGGTGCCAGCCCCACAGCGCTTTGGTAGGTCACAGGTCTGCTAACACCATGTTCATAATTTAGAAACCACTCAAGAACTGTTCCTAAGACAAGGGACTTTGGTGTTCCAGGCCTTCTGCTATGAGACAGAGTGATGTCCTATGTGTCACTTTTTACCCACCAAGATCCATTAAGGGCCACAGACATGACTGGCTTCTAGTCCTCTTGTGGCTTTTTCTTTCTACTCAACCACAATTTCAATTAGTGTCAAAGAGCCTTGGTTTCAAAAGCTCACAGGGAAGATGCCGAAGACCTGATTTTAGTTTTTTTAAAACAAAGACTTAAACAGCGCTTCCTGGGCACCAGACACTGTCGTAAACCTCTTCATGTCCATTAACTCATTTAGTGCTCGCTGAGAGGGCTGCTCTTATGATCTTCATTTCATAGATGAGCAAAGGGAGACTTGGACAAACTAAGTAGCTCAGCGAAGGTCACACAGCTCCAAGGAGTGAAAATTCCAACCCAGGCTGTCTGACTCTAGCAACCCAACCATCACTTCCTTCTTCCCTATCAGGCGCAAGTGACATGGACAGGTCACATTTCTGGTCCGCTCGTCCACCACCTATTTCTAGAACTAATACAGTAGTGAGGGGTGAAAGAACAGGATAAGCTTAGACACACTAATGGCCTCTGAGCCTCAGCTGCTATAAACTAAGATCATAACTACTCTATATTATAGGAAGCCACTGTTGTGGGATTCAATTCACACGGCTACAATTTACTGAGCACCTGTGACTCACGGACTCATTCTCTCAACCAACAGTAACAGGGGACTCAGTGAGGTGGGGCTTGCAGTCCAGCAGGACAACGGACAGAAAACCAAATGCTCACACAAACCACCACAGATTAAGACCTGAGATAATGGGCAAGGGGAAAGGACAGGGCACCACAGGAGGTACGCCGGGCACGGTCCCAGTGTATACCGTGGGTCACGGAAGGCAATCAGGAGATGATACCCCCTGAGCCTTCAGTTCCTGTTCCCCTTGTAACGGAACCCGGTGGCCAACACCGTGGCATGTGTCCAGCAACCTCGGGGAGGACCAACACTGAAGAGCACGGAAGGAAGTCGCCTCGCCCAGGAGTCTTGAAAACAACTCCTCCACGTCCCCAACAGCGTTTCAGATGAACAGCCTGATTTCCTAACCACAGAGCTTTGTCCCAAAGTGGTGATTATTAATGACCAACCCTCACAACTTTCTCAAGGAAGCCTTGTTTACTTTCTTTTCACTGCAATTTATCACTAGGTTACGGTCCTCCCAGGGATGCCTCATCCCATTATCTCCCTCCTCCTTCCCTCCTTGCACTGGGGTTATTTAATAATGGGCTCTCCTCCAGGGGATGAGCTGCTGGCTCCCCAAGATGTCTCCCCGAACCAGGGCTCTTGAGGAAGGCGCTCCTGCAGTGGGGCCACTGCTCCCCAACGTGCAGGGACAGCTGAGGCCATTCCAGCCTCACCATTTCTTCCCCTAAAGCAGGTTTATTGACATACAACTGACAATCAACATGTAATTCAAGTGTGTAACTGGGGAGTACCGACTTAGGTTGACACGTGCAAAATCACCGCCACAATCCAAGTGGTGAATGTATCCAACACCTCCAAAAGGTCCCTTTGGCAATCCCTCCCATCCACCCCTTCACCACCCCCTAACTGAACCACTGATCTGCTTTCTAGCTCTGCAGGTTAGTTTGCCTTTTCTAGAGTTTTCCACAAATGGAATCATACAGTATATTCTCTTTTTGGTCTGATTTTTTAATTTTTACTCAGCATAACTGGGACTCACAGTGTTATGCATACCACTGGTTCATTCCCCCTTTATTGTATAGGCACACCACATTTTGTGTATCTACCTATTAGTGATGGCTATTGGGGTGTTTGTAGCTTTGGGCTACCACACGTGAAGGTGCTCTGAGCATTTGTGCACAAGTCTTTGCATGGACACCTATTTCCTTTTCTCATGGATAAAAACCTCAGAGTGGAAGGACAACCTTGTCTTTGAAGGTGGAGCATGATCCCTTTGGTATATCTTTTCAGGCTCAAATACTGGGATTAGCATTTAGCAGAGTCTCTCCAAATGCAGCACAACTATGATCTTGGACATGAGAGGGAACCTGGATTCAAGAGAGTGCAAAGGTAAATGTTTTCACCCTGTTCTTACTATTAACATTTTGAGCACTTAATGTGTATCTCAGGTTGTGATAAGCATTTTCCAGTTATGCCGTGAACTAATCCTCTCCAAGTCCTATGAAGAGGTGTGACTCTCATTGCCACACTGAGGACAAGGAGGCCAGTCTGGAGTGACCTACCCCAGGTGACTGATACAGCAGGTGCATGGTAGAGGCAGGATCTGAACCCACCACCTGGCTTGTGGGGCCACATTCTCCATCAGTATGCTCAGCTGCCTCTCAGGGCTTTCTTTTAATACTATGTATTTTGTGCGCATACTCCTGCAAGTACTCCACCTTCTGGTCTAATTCTCCTGTGTCTACCTCCTTGAGGAAGGGGCCGGCTGTTTCAGTACACCCACAGCACCAAGGGGAAGGCAATGAGAATTGGCCTGGGCCTCAGCTCATGTGTGCCTTCCAGGTGGCTCTCGCTGTCCCCACCGTACATCCCTCTACCCTCCGTGACGGCCTGCCCTGAGGACTTTCCACTCCAGCATCAGACGGGAAGACAACGGCCCTAGGAAATCTGCTTAACCAGTTCCCACAAGTGTGTGAGGCCAATGCCTAAATATATGTGGACAGATCTCTTGATAGTTCTGCTTCTCTGACTAAACCCTGACTCCTGCATATTTAGCTCAAGAAGTCCGAAGACAAAGCATCAACCGGCACTGAGCTGTGACTTAAGCCACGTAGTTCAAGGGGATGCACATCAATTTCAGGCCAATGGCAGGCATGGTCAGAGCCTTCAACTCCCCTGCCCTTTCGAAGGGCAATCTTCCAGTTTTCTCCAAACCACACAACACCTCCAGCACCATAAACACTGGTAAGAGGGATTTAAGTTGTGACTCAGCTCCCAGGCCCCAATGTCCCTGAAGACAGTGGAACCCACCCACGGGAGTCCATGTGAGCATGCGTTCATTCAGTCCACGGCTACCAAGTACCTACTACGTGGCGGGAACTGAGGCGGGCTCTGGGACACCACAGTGAACAAAGCAGTCCCCATGCACACCAAGGAGACAGGCGAGCTGATGAAGACAGAGGGGACACAGGTAAATGTACGTGCCAGGTGTGGGGACAAAAAAACGGGGAGTGTGTGGCAGGGGTAAAGAAGGCAGGTTATTTTGGAGAGGAGGATCAAGAAGGACCTCCTGAGAGGCAGAAATCTGAGCAGAGACCATGCCATGCCTGCCACACTGTGAACCCTCCTGTAGGCCACTGTTACTGTCAGCTAGAAACGTGTGTAGGGGTGTGTGGATGGCTGGACTTGAGTTAGTGTGGGTCTCCGCATCCCCCCCATTCGAGCGCCTTGGGGGAGGCTCAGGGGCTAACATACCCTTTGTTCACACCGAAGGGCCTGGGAGCCAAACCCGACTCCCATGGCCCCTCAACTCCTGGGGGAAGCACTCGTCTTCTCCACCCTCCCACCCCCCTCTTGGGATACACAGAAATCACAGCAGGGCCTCCAAAAACAAGATCACTCCCAAACACACTTGGTGGATAATCTTATCTTAGAGCAGTTTCTGTCAATGCTAAGGGCGGAAAGAAAGACAACCTTTCCATCACAGTAAGGCTTCCTTTTAAATAGTCTGCTATAAGCATTCATGTTGGTCCCATTATCCCCAGCCAACCGTGACCTGCATTTCCCTGATTGACTCCTCTCTTCTCTACATGCAAAAGGTTTAATAGGTTCCTAATGTATCTTGACATAATCGACAGCTTACGTAATCACACTTAGGATTGCCATACCTTGTAGGCATCTTTATTGCTTCTGCTCATTAGGTAAATAAATCCTTACATGTTATCAAGACTCTCCAGCTGACAAATTGATGGAATGGTCTATAATTTGTACCCATCTAGAACATCACTTATGTGTAAATAGCCATAGGGAATATTACACATGCATTGCAACAATCTGCCTTCTACCTATGAAGTCAAGGATCTTTTTCTGTTTTGCTCATTTTATCCCTGATACCCAGAACAGAGACTTGCACACCATAAGCACCAAGTGTTCGTACAGTAAGTCAACAAATACAAAGAAGACCCAATGACGGTACCTAACCCAGGAGTGTCTGAGATGAAGAATATCCTCTGCACAGTACAGGGCCCAGGAATAGTGCTAGGTCATAGCAATCACCTAGCACATGGATAATATACAACCTGAGGCCTATATTAAGCCTATATTAAGCCTGGGACCAGGGGCACCTGGGTGGCTCAGTCGTTAAGCGTCTGCCTTCTGCTCAGGTCATGATCCCAGGGTCCTGGGATCGAGCCCAACATCGGGCTCCCTGCTCAGCGGGGAGCCTGCTTCTCCCTCTCCCTCTGTCTGCCGCTCTGCCTGCTTGTGCCCTTTCTCTCTGTGCCAAATAAATAAAATCTTAAAAAAAAAATTAAAAATTAAAAAATAAACCTGGGGCCATCCCAGGCCCTGTGGGGAACAATCGGTATAGGACAGAGCAGAGGCTGCAGGTCCCAAAAGCCACTACGAAAGGAGACGGGGTAGACTGTCAGCTGGTGGGACAGATGAGCCGTGGGGATGTGCCTGCCAGGGGCCAGCACAGCCAGCGAGGGCTCACTTCTGCTGCTGACCGTAAAACACCCTCAGAGCAGAGGCAGCTGGTAGGCCAAGAGTCCAGAGAGTCAAGGTCACTGGGGAAGGGAAGGATGACATGGGAAGTTCCTGGCAGCACTTTGCCAACAGGTGGAGGACGTATTTCACCATCTTAACGACCAGCACGGCCACCTCAGTGCCTGACAGAAGGCAGCCGGGCACGGACTATCATGCAGGCAGGCCTCTGGGATTCCCAGAGCCACTCCACACTCGAACACACTCAGGAGCCCATGGAGCCTCCAAGGATTTCACCACTGATGGCTCCTGGCCTACATGGCATCTGGCCGATGTTTACACCTACTAAGCTGCCCCACTCTGCCAGACACATGGGATAAAACAGACAGTGGATAAAAACGGACCCGGACCGGCCCCTCACGAGGCAGGGACTTCACACACCCGCTCCCTGATCCAACATTCATGCAACGTGTGTGCGGGGTAATTCCACACGCCTGGCACTGCTCTTCACATCAAGACACCACCCCACGTAGTGACAGGAAATGCATCCTTGTTGCACCCAAGAGCAGTTCCCTAAGTCCCAACAACAGAACACCCTGTCCACCCCATACCCTGTCTGCCAGGCACCTGACACACAGAATCACTCATCCTCATGACAATATGCACTTGGCATCACTACTCCCTTTGATGGAGGAGAAAATTCTGACTCCAAGCAGTTTAGAGTACCCAGAATTTGAACTTGTATCTTTCTGTTACAGCTTAGAGAGCTCCCTTCTGCAATCCATTCTTAGAAGGGCCCATTCATCAACTACTTAAGGATGAGGAAACAGGCGCAGAGAAGGGGAGGGACTTGATTCTGGTCACCTAAACACCCACCCCTGGAAGGGCCAGGGCTAAGAATCCAGCCTGGGTCCCTCTGAACGTCATGCTCTCTCTAGGACACCACTCTGCTCTACCCCCCACTGCCGCCGCCTCTCCCCCCATGGACACAGGTGGCCCGTGGGGCGTGTTCCCATAATCCCCAATGCTGTCTTAAGACAAAGCTTTGAAGAACAGTGATTCTACCTACCCCCAACACCAAGACAAACCTTCTGCCTCAACTAGGGGCTCCCACTCCCAGTGAGTTCAACAGGACAGCTCGCCCAACAAGTCTACCCTTTGCTGTCAGACCCGTAATAACTTTTTTGAAGAATTTCCAAAGTGCTAGGGAAGTGAAAAGGAACATTCTGCCATTATCCCTGAAGGCCAGGCCCTGCAACAGGAGCTCTGCCATTAGCAGTGGGCTAACTCAGAGCAATCATCATTAAATACAGAAATTGCCTTCACTTTCAGCTGGAGGGAACATGGTTGTAAAGGCGGCAAAATATGCATTCAAAGACATTCACACACTCAGCCTTTGCCAGAACAGGACAAAGATTTCAAACATTCCATAATAATCTCATTCTCCAGCCAACAATTTTGCTCTTTCAACAAATCACAAAATGTATTTCAAGGCCTACCATAAATCTGGACAGGTTATAAGGCTTGGTGGTACCCCACCTTGCCACATCAAAGGACAAGTGAGTTGACAAAATTCTAGGTGGAAACGCTGTCTCTTCCTCTTCAAAGCCCAGAGAGCCATAATTAGAAAACCGTAATTGTACTGTGTCAGAGGTTTCAGAGCCCCGATGGGCCCCAACGTCAAAAGCAATCTGCTTTTGCTTTTTGGGGTGGGACTGGGGTGAGTAGGGGCCAGGTGCAAATTTTAAGGAGGTGCCAAAAAACTCACTCATCATGATAAATAATGTTTTCATGTAATATTCTGAAGAACCAAAATTAATGCAAAAAATCTCTAACAAACAAAATAGCCAAATTATAAATAAAGACAGGATCAGTATAACTGTTTTCTCCTCTGGCTAAGCTCAGGCTCTGACATGGCTGGGCTCTGCACCGTTCCTCTTTCTGAAGACTGTAAGACACACCCAGAAAAGGGCAGTGACTTGCCAGAGTCACCAAGTCACCAGTAACTAAAATGCCCAGGTCTCGAGGCCCTCCACACGGTGCTGTCGGGAGCCCCCTCACCGGGGGTGGGGTTACCACACCAGCCTCCCTGGCCCCACTCCAATCCTGATGTCACAGCGCTGCCGGCAAACCTCGTCCGATCACACCTCTGCTTCTCCTGGACTGACAGAGGGGGCAAGCGGGCAGCCTCTAAATCGAATTCAGCAAGCAACTGGATTCTGTCAGACTCCCTGGGTACTTAACAATTAAAATCGGTCGCCAACATTTTGAAATTAAGCTTTCAGAAAAACCCAGATGCGTCTGAGTCCTCTTAAAGAAGTGTTTTTGGGACAGCAGGCCCAGCTTCCCCCAAGGAGGTGAGGAAAGCAAGAGCTGTGCGGCAAGCATCAGCCCTTCCGCATGTGGGCACTCTTTAAGGCCCTGGGCACAAAGCAATGGACAGAAGAGATCATACATCCTGTCACACACCAACAGTAATTACGTGAGGGGATGGAGGTGTTAACTAACCTTATCGTGCTGATCATTGCACGATATACACGTGTATCAAATCATCACACTGTATGCCTCTCACACAAACCTAAGGTATACGTCACCATGACCTCAATAAAGCTGAGGCAACAGCAGGGTGTTCCGAGAGAGGGGCTCTCGAAGTAGGGGATGCCCGAGTGAACATCCGAAGGACATGAGGAAATGAGCCCCTACACACACCCCCGGTCACTCCCGTCTCCTGAGGAATGGACTTCGCTTCTTCGCCTCCAAAATGGAGAATACAAAAAATACCTACCCTCATAGGGTCGCTATGGGGACTGAATGAGACGGTATGTGTAGAGCGCACAGCCTAGTGCCTGGCCCAGCAATGTTCAATCAATGCTGAAACCAGCCTCCCACGTCCCACACCACCCCCTCCCCATCAGGAACCCCTCCGCCACCTTTGCCTCCACCACCTGCTTATCACCGTTAGGGTAAGGATGAATAAAGAGGTAAGCCCCTGAAACAAACCGGGTTGTTTTCGGTCTTCTTAGATCCTTCCACACCCCGATCCACCCACATTCTGCCTCCCAGCGGACATGATACTTCCCAGCACAGTGACTCCTTTCACCACTCCTTTCAGGCTCAGGTAAGAGAGCAATCTGCGCCACCAAGGTATTCACCACTTCTAACAAATACACCTATTGACATTCTTACCTAGTGCATCGTAGCGAAAGGCAAGGATTTTTCCAGCACTCGGGTAGGCACTACCTAGTATGTCTGGAGAACTGAACCCTTTCCACTGGGACCCACGTGCCTCCCCTTTCCTAATACTCATGGGCATGAAATCACACCGGAACTATTCCTAGGTGGGCGCTCAAAAGACCTACACATACACTGCACACAGACTCTCAACTCTAGTTCCTACAGATTTCAAATAATCAGAAAGCTGATATAACCAGATTTTTTTGGTAGTCTCACACTATGATAACTGATGTTTGTAATTATGGCCTTGAGGCAAGGCAAGTTCCTTAACTGCCTTCTAAATTATTGAAGATCAAATTATGTTCAGTTGCATTTTAGTGTTAAGTGTATTTTAATTATATTCTCATCTGGAAAATTAGTAACCCACACAGCTGAAATAAATCATCAAGGAAGCTTTGTGAATAAAACATTCTGGATAAAGCTCAGATTTCCAGAATGTCCTCATAAACCCATATTCTGCCATCACTCTAAGTGAGAATTTATAATTTATATCCTTTTTTTTCCCCCAAAAAAAGAATTTGGCCGCTTATGAACAGGTATATTATGGAATCTTAATTTTACATTAAGTGAGGAGATATAGTAGGCAGGAAAACAGATGAAGCCAATATAAGGTTAGAATCAAAAACAGGCCTCAACGCTTCCGTTTTAGGTAGGGATGAGCCCACATTTGCCTCCGAGCTTCCTAGCAGCCAAGGCAAAGAAGGAAACATCATCAGTGACAACATTCATAGCACCCATAAGAACTGACTACTTAGTCAAGAAAATCATTCCTGGTACCTTATACCTAAGAGCAATTTCTGTCACATAGAAATTACACACAATGTGAGCGACCCACGACATCCTTACCTATGTGTTGCAGAAAAAAACGATGACGATTTTCAGAAGGCTGTATTATCCAAACACCCCAAGCAAGGACACAGATCAAAATTCAAGTGCCACTGAAAACAGACAGGGGATGCTGAGCCAGGGGAATAATAGGGAGACAGAAGGTAGTTAGGGACTATCTGCTAGGAAGTTTGTGTAGCAGCTGAAAAAGGAAGGTCTAACTCCACTCCAGCCAACTGCCACTGTGCGGGAATATGGGCCCAGAGCTTCCACAGATTCCAATTTTTCAATTATGGAATATTCCAAGCTTACAAGAACACATAGCTCTAGGAAATAAGAACTGTAATAAAGCAAACACCCGTATACCAACTCCCTGCTTGTATCACTTAAGATGCTGAACCTTCTGGTACTTTTGACACCCTCTCCCCCATTATCACTGCCCTGATTTTTAAATGTGTCCTCCCTTTGGTTTTCTGTATAGTGTACCCCAAGTGTGAATTCCTAATCTATCTCCTGTTCCATTCTCCACTTTTCTGATCTTTATAGAAACAGGCTCTGCAGCAACTTGCCTTCTTCAGGCCACATAATATTCATGAAACCCACTCTCATGATGTACACGGCTGACGATCACCCACTTTCATCGCTACATTGATTTCTAGGCTACATTTCACTTCTTTTTAAATCTATTCTCTTGTTGATGGATATTTGAGTTGTACTGAATGTCTTGCCATTATAAGCAATACAATGGACATGGCTGCATGTATCTTTCCTGGTGCGTGTGGGCAAGTGCTTCTTTAGGGTGGAGCTAAAATCTAGGTTTTAGTTACAGCCAAACTAATTCCAATCAAAAAAGAACATTATGTAGACTGACTCTCTACGGGCTAGACGGTGTCTATCAGCTGCTGGCCTGCAGCATTCAACTCAGGCCAACAGCTCCGTGGTGAACTGTAAGATGATTCTCTAGGCAGTAAAGCAATTCAGAACCCATGTGCTCCTGCCCATGATCTAGCTTAATTCAAGGATGGAAGGGTCTCACGTGGAGAGACCATATGACCCTCGGGCAGGTGTTGGTGAATGCCACTTCTTGCTTTCGAAGACTTCTAGACAGCAGAAAGTTTGACCTTATGCTCATTCCCACAAACCCAGAGGGAAGACACACGTGCTACTGACCGAGGACAGATCCCAACACCCTTTCAAAGCCAGATGAGCTGGAAGGCAATCTGACAGCCTGTTAGGAGGTCACATTATGCACTCAGAAATGGCACTATTAATACACCGACTACTGGTAATGCCTCCAGAGAGGGGATTTGATTTCAATGATAAAAGTTCTACAACTCTGCAGAGAGGAGGATCCCAAGTTGGAAAAATTCAATACATTCTAGTCAAAAATAAGTGTATTATGTGACAGAGAATACCTCTATTTATAGATCTATACATGGATTCAGGTAACTGTATCTATACATGGAAATAAAATGTTGTCACAACAAACCCCCAAGTGTCTACAGTGACTATCTCTGGGATGAACTGCAGTGAATTTTCTTTTTTAAAGTTTTACTCTTCTGTACTTTTTTTTTTCCCCCATGATCATGTTACTTCTCTTCCTAGTGACAAGAGAATGTGACTTATCAAATTACCCTTCATTTGTGATGGCTTTTCTCCTCAAGAGCCCAAAATGGATCCTCTCCAACTAGAAATACTTTTTAAGAAAATGGTGAGAGGTCTTTCAAAATGAGTATGTGTCTCCAAGATACTCCACTGTGCTGGGCAAAAGGTACTACACCTGACAGAAAGTTTCCAGAATGACAGCAGAGCAGACAACACAATCAACACCAATGGAAAATTCTAGTGTCCGTGCACAAGCTATACAAGAGTAGGTCTCTGAAATGCACTTTTTCGTGGTTCTCATAAAGTTTTATTAGAACATAGATGAGCCTCCCTTTATTCCTGTCAAGTGGCAATAATCGTCCCCTCCCTTCAAGCATTTAAGAGCATTAAATACGCCTACTGCCTGACCATGACGGTAGGCAATTCTAACACCTGAGCTCCGCATCACCACCAGCACCATCATCATGAAGGAGCAGAACCATCTAGATCCGGGACAAGCACACTGCCACCTGACTTCGTAAATCAAGTCTCACTGGTACAACCACACCCACTTGCTTACATACCAGGCAGGACTTCCCTGGTACGCAATGCAGGGCTAAGCAGCTGCAAGACAGACTACGTGGCCTGCAATGCCTAAAATACTTCATATTTGGTCCTTTATAGAAAAAGTTGTACAGACCCATGGTCTAGAAATTGTCAAGTGCTATACACACACACCAAGTTATAACTGTGATGTGTCAAAAAATTGTGGAAAACTTACATTTCTTTCCCTACATCCATGAAGGCTATTGGCACAGAGTTTCAGAGGCAAAATGGCTTTTTAACGGCTGACAGCCAATTTAATCCACTCAATTTGATCACTTTTCATCCAAATTGACCACCGCCTTGCTTTAAAATATATGCCGTCGAAGCAATTCAAACCTCAAACGCCAGGAAGGCAGCTGTTATGTTATTTACAGAGAAGCCAGAATCTTGCTCTCCTCCTGAGCTCCAGCAAATGGATGGAGGAATTTTCCATTAATTTTAAAAGCTTTTCCTACCGAAGGCAGAGAAGATCTTTCAAGAAAACAAAAAAGTAATGTCCTAGCATTTAAATCCAGTTTTCCTCGCAAAGGGAAAATAATTTCTACATATTACATAGTAGGAACTGGGTCGTTCCCACCGAACACATTCCATTTAGAGGAGGAGAACTGAATTTTAAAGGCTCCTCTTTAGAAGCATTCATCTCAGACACCTGGAAATCAAAGAGCTGGTGCACAGAAGTTGTTCCTTGTAGAAAAAAAGTTTAAGTTTCTCTAAGACTGATCTCCCTTCGCTAGACTGTTAAAAAATGCATTTTTTTAAACCACCTGAGAAGGTTCAGGGCGGGGGGAGAAATCAACAAAACCCAATTTCAGTCTCCTTTGCTCAAGTATCCTTGTTTGCGCAAAGCAGGCCATGGAGTTGTGTACACGGCCCAGGGAAGTATGTGAACTGGGGCATTCTAAAGGCTCCGTGAAGGGGAAAAAGGTCTTTTAAAAAGGACTTGTCACTGTGCAAAAGGGGCTGAGAGTCTGCCCGGGCGAAGCGGGGTTGGCCGCCCTGGAAACAGAGCCTGCAGCTCACATGGAGGAAGACAGGAGGCAGGGCGCACGCAGCTCCTCGCTGCACCTGTGCCAGAGGTAACATTGACCTTCGTCAGCAGGATCTGCGGAGAAAGCAGGGTGCTGGTGGGAAAAATCAGCCACCAGAGAAGCTGTGAGACAGAGCTGTTGGGTGAAAAGCAGAACTCAGCAAGCACTGGGCAGCTTGGCGAGCGAAGGTGCTTAGGTTGGTAGGAAGAGAAGGACTGGCCGGGGATTTGGGCAGCCTGTCCCAGAACAAGCGTGGTGAGGGATCTGGCAAACGCAAGCTCTGGGGAAGCTGTAATGGGGGCAGTGTGGGAAGAAAAGCAGGAGGAAGGCCTTGCTGCCCTGTGGAGGAGCCCAGGGACCCCACCGCTCTTCATTCTGTTCATGTCAATGCCTGGACAAGAGAGGCGGAGAACTGAGGAGGTGGGGATGTCTTCTCCTGGGGGCTCCCCCTGTACCAGGCCTGGAATCAAAGACCCAGAGAGGCGCAGAGCAGTTCCAGGGGCAAAACATGTGGCCCACAGCTACGTGAGGGCAAGCTGGGGGGGGGAAGGGGGGGGGGGGGGGGGGAGCTAGCCTGGAGACCAGCCGTGACGGGGTCTCATCTCCTACGAGAGGACGGGGCGGGGAGCCAGGACCCGCTCTCAGGGAGCAGAGATGATGCTTTCTGCTGTGCAATGGCTGCAGCATGAGCCCAAAGCCACCCAGATCCTGCACAGACTACAGAGAGGTGAGCACTGTGGACGTCCCTGGCCTCAGGGGGAGGGGTGTGTCCTCAGAAACCAGCAACAGCTCACTGTCCCTGAGTAAGCAAGCACATGGGTCATTCCCAGCCCATCAGTAGAGACAAGCCCAAGAGAAGACTAGACTCACAGCTACTCCCTGACTGGTGGGGCTCACGGCTGTTCAGCTCAGGAGGGACACCGTCGGTCCCCCACCAGGTAAATGAGATGAGTCTCCTTCGCCACCCACGGAGAAGAGGGAACAGCAGGAAGCGATGCCTACCATTCCTCGTTTGATGTGTAAATACTACACATCAGACATGATGATTCCCAGGCCATAGATGAGGACAGTCAAGGCTCCCAGAAGCTAGGTCAGAGGGCCAAGGCACACACCTAATGCCATGTTGGAACCCTCACACTCTGGCCAACCTGGGGACAGACCAGCTCCACCATCACCTGTAGTTAAGATTCAAGAAGGATTCTTTCCAGCAGGGATGGGTTACAAGCCTTGGGTCTGGAATTTAGGTCCCAACTCTGCCACCAAGTATCCATGTGACCTTAAACATGAGTCGTGTTTCACCACGCCTCAGTTTCCTACTCTAGAAAATGTGGGTAAGAGTAATATCGCTACGGTGAGCGACCGTAGGGGTCAAATGAGATAAAGTGCTCAGAAAAACACCCAGCACAGTATAGACACTGAATACATGTAAGCTAGCCAGCCTGACAAAAATCTTAACAATTATGAAGAAAGACACCGCCCAGAAGAACAGAAAGGCTCAAAATTAATGCATAAAAAGGATTCTTTATGCTTTTAATTTTTTTAATCCACTCAACTATGCCCCCAAAGTGGATTAAACAAAAATGTTCAACTCGTTCTTTCTACAGAGCTGTTGGATCAAAGCAAGTTATTAGCTGAGCTACATAATTCATTTGATTAATTTGCACTGGAATGAGCAAGAAGCGGCCAGCAAACCTCAAAGCCGCGCCAGTCCAATTTCAGGTCTATTTCAAGTTTTAGGAAAGTATTCCACTAGAAGACAGTCATAAAATGTGTCAGAAAACAAATGGTAAGCTGAACCTCCAACAAGGGCCGTCAAACCCCAGGGATACCTTCGTACACAAAGGCACCGTCTGACGGCGAGGTGGGTGGGGGGATCACAACCCCTGCTGGCCTTGGAGCCAAGTTAAAATGTCAGTTCTGCCACTTCCCAAGTGGTGTGACTCAGGACAGTCTGCTCAACCTTCCTGAGCCTGCTTCCTGACCTGCTGCTTACTGTTTAAATGAGAGAATGCGTGTGATGCTCCAGTCCAGC
The DNA here is from genome assembly GCF_004348235.1 of Phoca vitulina. NCBI lineage: Eukaryota > Metazoa > Chordata > Mammalia > Carnivora > Phocidae > Phoca > Phoca vitulina. The sequence continues at coordinate 4,823,620 of NW_022589769.1, read as the reverse complement.
TTTTGACACATGATAGGTGTTTATTAAGTGATATCAACTGTATTCATTTCTTTTAACCTTTCGTTCATTTACTCCTCCACTTCTAGGTGAGTGAGCCACTTTGGGGAAAACCGCTACTTATTCCACACGGGAAAGTTGCTCAGATGAACGTTAGCAGCACTTCTGACATAAAAGCTCAAACATGCAGGCTTTTGCAAACCTATCACCAGAGCCCCCTGGCTGTGTCAGCCTCTCAAAGAGAACAGGCAGGTGATAGAAAGTTTTAGTTCCTTTAAACAAACGAGAACATCAAGCCGTTAGAAGCCGAGTCCCATGTCTAAAATGACAGGGCGCCCTCAGGCAACATTTTTCACCAAATGTTTCCCAATTACACCCGCCGAGCCAGACCACTACAAACTCTTCAAGCTAGGAGTCTTCAGGTGTCATCCCTTAGGACCAAATTGCAGGGGTTTTTATGAAACCGAAGTCTCTGCACACCACTGACTTGACCCATAAAACTACCATCTTCCCCAACAGGTCAGCAATGGCTGGCTGGGCTTTACAAGGGACTTCAATCAAAGGGCCAAGAGCGGCCAGGGGGTGGGAGGCATGGCAGGCCCTGGACACCTGTGTCGGGGGAAGCAGACCGGAGAAGGCCAAGGAAAGAGAACATTTTCCAATCATACTGCTTTTGGAAAAACAGACATTCACTGTTGCAAGTGAACGGAGGAAGACTCTAACAGGCACGACCAATGGATAGTGCTAGTAAAGAAACTCTGACGATGCTCAGCTTCTGCCCCCATCGCCTGGTTCCTCAGTGTCCTCCTCACAACCTGGTCAGACGTCTGGACCTACTCTTCAGACTGCCCTTCTGCCCTCTGGCTCTCTGGCAAACTCCTGCTCTGCCTTTAAAACCCAGCTTAGAAATAAAGAGTTGTGGAGTATCTTCTCTAGAATACGCCAAACCACATACCCTCCACTACCGGATCTCAAAGCTAACCCCCTCTTCTCTGTATTCTGTCTTTTGGTTTCACTGACCCCTTGCTGCTGGAAATTACAGTTTTACTCCCCTAGTAGGCTCTGAGCCCCTCAGGCAAGAACGAGGGTTTATGCATCCATGTGTCGACTCGTCTGGCGCTCAGTCATTCATTCTTTCATACGTTCATTCAAAACCTGACTGAGCACTGACGTTGGTGCCGGCATCCGCCTCTCTGGCACCCACTTCCTGTCTAGCAATGGCCTCAGTTTTCACTTGCCGTCCCCCCCCCCCCCGCCTTCATTCTACATGTGTGAATGGGGCCCCCCCTCAGCCTAGCCCATGAAGGAGACCCTGTGGTTGGCTGAAAAGGGACACTGGGATCTAAGCCGGCTCTATCAGAGTCAGTCAAGGCTCTTGTCGGGAATGCAAACAGACTCTTGCTTTGTCCTCTGAATGTGAACCTGGCAGAAGAACATTTATCCAAGAATTATCACAGCCTCGTGTGACTGGGGCAAGGGGGCAGGGGGCGGCAGGGGCACTGAAGATGAGGCCAACCCAGAAACGACAGAGGCAGGAGCCAGAGAGTACAACGGGAGCCTGATATCACAGCTCACAGCCCCCAATTCAGCCACACCTAAAGCCACGCAGTCCCTTGGGGCAAGGACTTCTCTTCCTGGGGACAGTCAGGGTGGGCGGGGCTCTGATGCAGTGACAGGCACACCCTGACAGTCTGAGACTGAACACACCTCGGCCTGCTCCTGCTGTCACCCAGCCTGTAGTGGCCCCAGCAGGACGACCGGGCAGCACCTCCAAGCTGGTGTCATCCTATAGCTAGCCCACACGGAACATACTGCTTCCAAGGCCACCATGGCAGGAGAAGTGAGAATTAATTCACACCCCCTCTTCTTGGATGACATCATCACCTCCGCTGACAGCCCAGCAGCCAGCAGCACCCACAGGGTCCAGACCTGACCACAAGGGATGTGGGGAAACGCCCCGTCCTCTTGGTCCCGGAAGAGAGCAGTGAGACAGGCCTGATAAACGCACAGCACAGTCACTACCACCTGCAGCCCAAAGACTCCTCTGTGCGCTAAGCACCAGCCAGGTGGCAGGGATCACGGCCCACACCAGGACTACAACCGTGAACAAACGAGGGGGAATGAGGGCAACAAAGACACGGACGGGACAGGCCGCAGCAACACAGCACTGACGGGACCGGGAGTGGGGACACGGGCTGCAACAAGGCCCCCCGAGGAACTGAACCTGGCCTTCAGCAGGGCGGCGGGGTGACCGGGGAAAGCTTGTGGGGGGACATCTCAAGGATCAAAGGCAGCAGCCAGGGAAAACGGGGAGGGAAGATGGAGAAAGAACAGGGATCCACGTAAAGACCAGTCCGTGGGCAGGCCTGGAAAGAATACGTGCATCTGGGAACAGAAACAAACCCGGAAGGAGGGGAGACCTGTGTCTGAAGAGGGAGGCAAAGAGCTCGAACATGCAGTGTCTTATATTAAATATAAAAAATGGGTCACGTTCCCATGAATCTAAGTGCAAAGGTGAGCCGTTCAAGTTTTATGCAGAAAAGTGGTCTGGACCGACTGGGCTGTTTTTCACCATGCCGACCTTGAGGATTAAAGTCAATGCCTCCCTCCTCCCGGTCTCAGCCCTCAGCCTCCACCCCGTCCCCCCAGCTGCTAGAGCTCCATCTGCTAGTGACAACTAGCATCTACAACATGTAGATGTTACGGGTAGGCTGGGACACTCCTGTGCCTTCACCTAGCACATTCTCAACACTGAACCCAACCCCGACAGGACAGCACCTCCCATACCCACTGCTATAAAGACAATTCTTTCTGAGACCCAGAAGTAGCTTCAAGAAGCCACTTCCCACTTTAGAAGAGGAAAGCAAATATAAAACAGGCCCAAAATAGCGTGGGTCTGAAAAGCTAAAAAGCAGCCACCCTAATTACAACTATTTTTATCTACTGCCCAGAAAGGACTAGTGGATCATTTTCCTTGGTGTTTAAGGAAGTTCATCTGCTCGTTGTCAAGTCTTCCAGGCTCCCAGATCAGAGACACAGGCGGAAATGAGACTTTAAGAGAATCGGAAGCCAAACGGAACATGCAGGGTGGAGACACTGAGCCAACAGCAGGGCCCATAGCACCATCACCAGAGGGAGGCGAGTCCACCTTGAAATGGGAAACAAGAGATCCAAAGATCTACCAGAGAGATCGGAAGACGGGCAAAGACAGAGGCTAACGAGTCTGGAGCAGGTGCATGCCACAAGAGGAACACCAGTGTCACCTGAGGCTGGACATGCCCCTCCCAGAGCAACGTGTGACCAAAAGGCCAGAGGGACGGAGGGAAGAAGGAAGGTCTGCGGGTGAGCAGGGGCGCTGAGAAAAGTGGAACTTCTCCTTTGTTGCACCGGGTGGACAACCTACACACACACGGGCAGACTGGAGCCATCTGATGGGCACGAGACACCCGGGGTCGAGACACTCAGGTTTGTTCATGTCGCTAAGGCTTACATCAGGGACCGTGTGTGTCAGTTAGAATTTATTTCTATTATCCCTCCTTCTCCCTTCCATAAGTCCCCCAGGTCTGACAAGCTCATGGCTGGCGTGCTTGTCACTGCCTTCCACCCCCCTGGCTCCAGCTCAGAGCTAAGTGACAGCCTGCCAGCCAGGAAGGCCTGGTTCCGGTTTCTGGCCAGGCCGCAGGAGGCATCGTGGCGAGCACGCTGGCTCGGGAGTCGGCCGGCCAGGGCTGCATGCTAGCTCTACACGCGCAAGCCCTGTGACCTTGGAGAGGGGTCTTCTAAGCCTCCAGTTTCCTCATCTGTAAGGATGCACCAAACATGCGATGATCCATCAGCACATGGCCTAGAAACAAGAGCAAGCCCTCAATGTATGCTAACTGCTATCATCACCATTGTTTGCTGGTTGCTTTTCTGTACATAAATGTCACCAAAAGCCCAAGATCACAGAGTGTACCAGCTTTATGCTGGAACTTACTTCCCATTAATAGTAACCTGCCATCATAATGAGAATGAATGTTGCTGATATGCCATTTATTTCACTCATGAGCAAAAATTCAGGGAATAACTACACTCACACAGTAAATGATAAACATCCTATAATTTGAAAAATCAAGGTACATTATAAACCCTCAAAAAACACTGACGGGAGAAATTCTCCAGTTTCTGCAACTAATAAATTACAAGTAAAGAAGAAAAGGGTCTGGGGAAGATGCAGGTCCTGTAGATTGAGAGAGAATACAGGGGTCTATGAGCCAATCACAATGCGTGGATGGACCCCATTTGGATCTTACACAAACATCTGTCTGGACTGAAAATTTGAACACTCAGCAGATACTTGATGATATTAAGGAATTATTGCTGGCTTGTAGGTATGAGAGCGATATTATAGGGTGTTTTCCTTTTAAAAAATAAAGGACCCTTATGTTTTATTTGAGATACATCCCAAAGGATTGGCTTCCCATACTGTGAGAAGCTGTACGGGTGAAGCAAGACTAGCCGTGAGTTCGTGACGGTTTAAGTTGGGTGATGGGTTCGTGGAAGCTCATATGTTGTTCTGTCTACTCTTACATATATTTCAAGTGTCCACAGTAAGAATATCCTTTAAAAAAAACACTGATGGAGGGCGCCTGGGTGGCTCAGTTGGTTAAGCGACTGCCTTCGGCTCAGGTCATGATCCTGGAGTCCCGGGATCGAGTTCCGCATCGGGCTCCCTGCTCAGCAGGGAGTCGGCTTCTCCCTCTGACCCTCCCCACTCTCATGCTCTATCTCATTCTCTCTCTCAAATAAATAAATAAAATCTTTAAAAAATAATAAAAAAAAACCACTGATGGAGCCACCTGTGGGAGGCAGCCTGCCTCTCCTGAGAACATCATGAGGGAAGGAGTTCACTCATCAACAGCACACGGGAGGTCTGGAAACCCATGGCGCCAGGGAGAACTTGCGAGCTGTCATCACTCCTCCTCATCTCCAAATTCGTCAACCCCCAAGGACCAGGGCAGCTGTGTTGGTGACAGGGCTATGGTAAAAACCAACTGGAATCAGTGTATGAGCCAAGCCAAGGGCAGAATAGAGAAGAAGAGACGACCTGAGCTAGACCACCTGGCATGACCTAGAGGTTAAGGTTCCTTCTCCCCTGAGAAGGGGGATCTGTAAAAGCAAGGGGCCCCCTGAAAGGTGCCCTGTTCGAAGAAGTCCCTTTATCTGATATTTCCATCTGAGATTCACTGAGACTGGCAGAGGCCTCCTTTATAAGACTTTTTAATGGTACTGTGTGGGTTTGTTTGGGGTTTTTTTTTTTTCTTTAAGAGCTCTTAGCTTTTACAAATATATTCTGAAATACTTAGGAATGAAACTGGGTTTGCTTCAAAATACCATGAGAGACTAGGGAGTAGACTGGGATCAAGATGAAGCAAGAATGGTCAAGAGTTACACCTAACTGGTGAAGAGAGGTAAGGAGTACAGAGGCTCATTAGACTGTTCTGGCTTTGTACGTTTTGACTTTTCCATTATAAAAAGATTTTAAGAAGTCCTTGGAGGTTTAGTCTTGTTAGTTGTTCATGCTTTAGTGAGAATTACACCTATCCCAACTCCTCACCAGTTTTCACTCATACCTAACGAGCCCTTCAACTGTTTTGCTTCCTGAGAAAACATCTTTTCCCCTCCCAAGGAGGTGAGAGCCTGCTCTCCATCACTCAGCATCTTGTGACTAAAATAATAAAAACAAAGTCACACCACACTTCTCATTTTGAGCATCAGTTTAATGTAGATCTCAACCCAGAGTTCTTTATCCCGAGTCCTTACATGGAATACAATACTTTATTTAAAAGCTCATCTTTCTTTTGCATAAAAATGACTCTCAGATACATCAATCGTGCTGGATACTTCTGGTGCCAACTTATGAAGCAACTGCTGGTGGTATTACTGCTCCCAAGGTCCCGGCTGCCTCAGGAACTTCGACATTTTATTGAAATGATGATCACATTCACAGTTATCTACAACATGTGATTATGAATGTTTTTTACCAGCTTGAGCTTACTTTTCCATTAATAGTAACCTGCCATTATAATGAGAATAAATGTTGCTAATATACCATTTATTTCACCCATGAGCAAAAATTCAGGGACTAACTACACTCATACAGTAAATGATAAGTATCCTGTAATTTGAAAAATCAATCAACAGCTAGCTGAGTCCTGACACATGGGAGGAAGTGAAGATTTGTTTGCAGAGGATGGACTGGCAGTACTCAAGCACAGGACCCACAGGCAACTGACAGCGAGGGTGCGCGGCTGTAAGTCAAAACTTAGGTACAAAGAAGGCAGGTGTAAAGGAGCCCTGGGAGCAGACGACGGAAGGAGAAATGGCATCATCTACTGATCATATTCTCTCTCTCTGTCTCTCTCTCTCTCTCTCTCTCACACACACACACACACACACACTTGACCCTTGAACAATGTGGAGGTTCGGGGTACAACCTCTGGACCATCAAAAATCCGCATGTGACTTTTGACTCCCCCAAAACTTAACTAATAGCCTACTCTTGACCAGAAGCCTCATCAAGAACAGAGTCAACTAACACGTGTTGTGTATGTTACATGTACTATATACTTAAAGTAATCTGAAGAAAAGAAAATGTTGAGAAAAATACCTTTACAGTACTATACTGTATTTATTGAAAAAATCCCCAATGTAAGTGGACCCACACAGTTCAAGCCCATGTTGTTCAAGGGTCAACTGTATAAATAAAGCTTCCTATGAGCTAGGGCACTTTGGACATTAGTAAAAGAAACAGATTCTAACCTAACAAAAAAATAATTCCTGTAAACAGAGAAGTGGGAGAAACTGGCTCAGAGAAGGGACTGGAACCAGAACAGCTCCGGCAAGTTCAGCAGGAACCACAGGAGTAAGCAGGAGGCTGCTACTGAATGAACAGCCCTCCCACATACTGCTGCTGTCCACGCAGGACTAACAGCCCTGTTGGCCTTGGTTCAGGCACCCTCTGCCCCTGGGCCAAAGAAGGGCCGAGAACTGGGATTTACTCCCCCCAACAGAGCAAGCTGTGGTGAGGGGTCATTCAAATCATCATCATCATCATCCGAAGGGAGGAAAGAAGGCACAAAATTACCTCCTGTCTACTACAGGCACTGAACTAGATTCTTAATATTCGATCCTCAAAGTAACCCTGCCAGCACGTATCCTTAGCTGCATTTTACTGATGGAGAAACGGAGGCTTAGAGAGGATAGGAGCGCCACCCCCGCCCCCGCCAGAACACGGGGCAGTAAGCGACAAATCTGCACGCGGTCTGTCGGATGGGGACAGATGTGCTCGTCAAGCCACAAGGCTGTAGAAGGCAGGCTGAAGAGATGTGGGATCAAAGTCCAAATGCCACCAGCATTTTACATTTTTCTTGACAACAATGGCTGGAGAAGAATGGGAAAATCTCTACAGGAGAGTCTAAACCAAAGGAATCATACTTAAAAGAAGTAAAGAAGAATCTTAGATCTTTCTTGGACATGTCCGTTATCTTCTTATCTTCAAAACCCTTGGTGACAAGAAATCCATTTCCCCTGATGTCTAGATCTTCAAGACAGATGGGAAGTTTACAGAAGAAATTCCAAGCTTCATTACCAACAGTCCCAAAGAAAAAGGGAGGAACATATTCTAGAAGCTCCCATAAAGTGCCTGAGCTCTGCACAATGGTTGGTAAGGACATGGCCCTAGGAACCCATGAGGCCTAACTCTACATCTGCGCTTCAACCCTGCTCCCTGATGATCCCAGGAGATGTGCCTGCCTCACCCCCCAGGCTGGGAGCTTCCCAAAGACAGGCACTGCATCTTACTCCTGTTTGTGACCAAGGACCAGGCTGGGGGGCAATGAAGAGCTAATGCTACCCGCTGATGAAACATCAATGACGCTGCCATCAAAAAAGAAGGAAAAGTCAATCTAGGGAAGTAAATGCCTTTTCGGGACCATCTCTGCTTTGACTCACATCTCCCATGAATCACCTCCTAGAACCATCAACTCTACTGCTCCTGGGGGTGGGAAAACCGTGAGAGAAGGAGGATGGAAGATGAAGCCTGGCCACCTAGAAGGTCCTCAATAAACACATGCTGAAGTTGTTGGAATTATCCATCTGTCCCTCTAGGTCCTCTCTAGACTCTCCAGGCTAAAACTCCTCCAGAAATTAAATGTTAGAAGAGTCTGCCTTCTCTAAAGAACCCATGTTATCTCCCACTAGCCCTCTATCCTGAGCTACAGTGGTGCCCCGTACTACGCACGCTCCATCCGGGACTTCCCAAGTCACACCTACCACTTTATTTATAAACACTATACTGAACAGCTGAATCCTCTCTGTAGACTGACATTCTGTTCAATATTTATGGAGCTCCTACTGGACGCTGGAATCGTGTTAGGCAATTAATACACAATTAAAAAGGTATCATCTACAGTTCCCTCGAGGAGCTCCCAGCCTGGCGTTCTATTACATTTGCTTCGGAAGCAGGTAATTCCTGCCCAGAGGCGCTGGCTCCCTTCTGCTGTAACTAAGAGTGTGGGGTGTGCCCCTCCCAGCGCTGCTGCAAACAGCTCGTGCCGCACCCTCCCTCTTCTCTACTGCTTGTTTTCTTCCTGCCACCCATTCTCTCCACCGGGACCAGGGGCAGTCCCTACTCCTCTGCCAGGTCCACCTTTGGTTTCTTCCGTGAGCATGGCCTTCTGGAGCAGGCAGACAGAATACAGGTTTGTGCTGCTGGACGGCCTGCGTAATTCGAATCCAGCCCTGCTTCCTACCAAGCCGAGAAATCTTGGGCACCTTACTCAGTTTCTCAAAGCTCCATCTGGGAACGGCATCCTCCTCGAGAAAGGCTGCTGAGGATCATGTGAGTTGATCTCCGTGTAAGCCTTAGCACAGTGCTTGGGCATAAGTGCGCACCTGACAGCTAGCTGCCCGTATCACAGTGGCTGTTGGGTAATTCGTGCTTTTATATTCAGGTTTCTCCCCTGCCAGATGAACCTACACCTGCCAGCATTTTGCTTTCCTTCTCGTTTTCAAGGGTGTCAGAACAATCTCTCCATCTCCAGTCCTTGGACCCCGATGCTCTCCAGCCACTGAAAGATAGCTTACAACGTTGACTTTGGGTACTGAGCTGTCGGCAGTGCGGGTGTCGGTCCCTGAGCACTCATGTGTCGTGTGCAGCATATGTGTGTGCAGGTGGACGAGGTGGTTTTAAGGCTCTGAGAGACAACTAGAGAAAGAATGTTCAGGAACTCCTTTTTCATTGGGATGAATCACAAAAGAGTAATTCAACCGTGGGGGTTCTTTGAATAGTCCTATTACATAAAATGAAATGCCTCTTCTTCTGCCCTTCTGAAATGGAAGGAAGTGCATCAACTCTTCCCCCACATGCTTTCATTACTCCAGTCGACATGTGTTTAGAACTCCTTGGTAAAAACCAACCACTGACAAAATGACAGATGAGCATCACAAAGAATGTTGTAAAGCGCTTGATTACTGCTAACCTAAAGGGTTCAGCAAAGGTCTTGGCGTAATGACATGCTATTAATACTCACAGAGGAAAGATGACTGGCCACTCACTCTGCCATCAGAAAATAATGAAAAATCAGCCTGGGGCAGTAAATGCCGAAGGAGAACATCTCTGCTTCAAGCTCACATCTCTCTCAGCTCCTCAACAACAGCCACCCGCTCTACTACTGGGTAAGGGAGTCACGGAGGACCAGACAGGAAGTTAAGGCTGACAAGAGATCCTTACACCCCAACCGCCACTCCCTCTGATGTGATAGCTAACAACAACAACAATCCCAGTGAACCGGACAGTAACTTCGCATCACGCTGTCGTCTTCCCTGCATATCACTCAAGTCTGTGCAGTGAGACAGTGAGACTCTTGTCACCACCAAAGCGGGTGGTGACACGGCCACAACATGGCCTCCAAGGCCCTGTCATCTGGCCCACCAACTTTAGCAGCCACAGCGCCACCGCTCTCCCTGTCTGCTCTGGGACAAACCTGGGGTCTCCTTTCTGGTCCTCGAACCTGCCAACTCTTTCCCTGTGCAGGACCTTTGTCCTTGCCATCCCCTATGCAGAAAGCAGGGACTCAAAAAACACTCCATTAACCACCCCACCTCCCACCCAACCAATGAACTATGGTGCTTTGTTCAGTGGGTCAAGTGGCCAGTCACAGTCTTCTTGAACCCTCCAGAGCTGGAGTTACTGATGAGCAGGTCAGCTTTCTAGCTGATAGAACCTACATGTAGAACACTGCCCCCTCCCACCCCTGCCCAGTGCTCAGCATGCTCACCGGAGCCCCGGGACATGAGCACCAGCCTCTAAAGTATGTGCAGGTCTGACAAAGTCCTTACAACCAAACACCTTGCCCTGGGTTTCCTGAAGGAACACAGGCTACCAACCTACTTTCACTCTGCTAAGAACCCTGCCACCCTCCCTAGTTCATCAGCTCTTCATTCAACAAAACAGACACATCCATGTCCTAGGAGAACTTAAAATACTTGCATTCAAGGGTTATTTAGCATTTACCATTTGCCAAGAAATGGTAGCTAAGTATACACAGATGAAAAAGACATGGTCTCTGCCCTCCAGGGACCTGAGGTCCTAGAGGAGACAAACACACAGGCTGACACAACCCTGAGGGTACACGGCCCATTCTCCTCTCTCCACCCAGGCTTTCTGAGAATGGAATAATGGCCCAGCACCTGGCACCACCACCAGCCAACTCTGGTCAATCACCTCACTGCATGAGACTGCGAGAATGGGCACTAGGGTGAGGAAAGGCCCTGAGGGGACAGTCCCTGCCCCAACCTCCAGGCACTTCCACCCTGGTTTATAACTCTTGCCCTATCAGCCTATTATGCTAAGACCCCAGCTCATCCCCCCTTTGAGCTCCCTTCAGTTAGAATTCAAACTGTTTCTCACCACCCTTCTTTAGAGGTCATTAGGAACCAGGTGAAACAGACCGCAAGATGGTCAGCCTGAACCAGGAACAAGCTAGGGGGCTCCTCCTCAAAGGGCTCGACTTCTAAAACCTACCCTGAGGTCAGGCATGTCTCCATGGCAATGGTGGTGTTTTTCTGATTCCAAAAATAAAATGTAATGTAGAATATTCACAAAGCACTGCAAGTATAGTCGTATACTTATATGCACGTATGTATACAAAAGACAGTATTCGTAATAAATACCACCATCACGTGACCACAACATATACACACACCTACATATATGTATTTTATCTATTAGTTGCCTATTTGAAAACTTGGCCTTCCAGCTTTACCACTGAGTATGGTGGTAATTAATGATTTCTGATTAAAAAAAAAAAAAAACCACACACACACACACACACACATACACTTTATCCTATCAAAGAAGTACCCTTCTCCTTGATCAAGGGTATTTTTATCATGGAGTTGTTAAATTACTCTGTTGTGTACCTAAAACTAATGTAACATTGTGTGTCAACTCTACTTCAATAAAAAGTATTTTCGTTAGATATGGATGATGAATGTTTGGTACCAAACAAGATCTGTATCTGGTGTTTAGCCTGCAATCTATCAGTAAGCTGACTCGATGAATTTCCTAACATGAAGTCATCCTTGAGATCCTAAATTAATCCCAATTTCACGTGGATTGGTCCTTTCATATACAACTGGGTTTGACTGGGCAATACCTTTCTAGAATTTTTATGCATTGATGCACAACTGAGACAAGTCTGTAGTTTCTTTTTAGGCTGTCTTTGTCAGCTTCTGTGACATTGGAGTAACGCACACTGGAACCAAGATACAGAGATACAGATACACATAAAGATAGAGAGAAGGCTTTAAGGAAGTACAAAGAGCAAAGGGCTGTTTGTACGTTCCTTGAAAGGCTTCCTACAAACCACTATGAAACCATCCAGGTTTGCTACCTCCTAGGGCACCTCCTTTATTTTTACAACTTTCTTCCGGTTTTTGGATGCCCTCCAGATAAGTAGGCTGCATCGTCAATTAATTTTGATAATAAACATTATCCTAGGAAATAGTCCATGTCATCCACATTTGCACATTTATCAGCATCAAAGTTGTTTGTGATGGTCTCTCCCGCTTTTAATCTCCTCCAAATCCAAAAGTACATTTTTCCTATTTTTAACATGACATATTTGTGTTTTCTCTATTTCCTTGCCATAGGCATCAAAAGTGTCTAATTTAAGATTTCTGAAGAACCGGCTCTTAGTTTTCTTCAACAAGTACAATGCTTTTACCATTTTGTGTTTTGTCTTGTTGGCAGTGGGAGGGGAGTAGCGTCAGATTGTGCTGCTAACATCTGCGTAAGAGGCTGGCCCTGTCCCCGCAATGTCCCCAGGGCAGCCGACACGGGGAGTAAACGCAGAGGCCTCCAGCCTTACCTCGATGAGCTTTCTTTCGTAGGAGCTCGCCAGCTCCTCGGCCACTTCGCCCGGCTTCTGCTCGGTGACTGCAACTTCTCCATCAACGTTCCAAAGATTTGGTACAACTTTAGGGAAAGAAAGAAACCCCATAAACGTTTTAGCAGTAATTGAAAGTTATCCTCCCAGTTAAAATTTTTTTTCTTCTTGCCGATGGCTTCTCCAAAGAGAAGCTTGTTTTAGGCCGGGGGGGGGGGGGGGGGGGTGTTGGCCCAGGGATCACACCACAACATTTTCACAGGAGTACGATGAAGTGAATAATAAGCTGTATTTAAAAACGGTGGGGCGCCTGGGTGGCTCAGTCGTTGAACATCTGCCTTCGGCTCAGGTCATGGTCCCAGGGTCCTGGGATCGAGCCCTGCAGGGCCTGCTTCTCCCTCTCCTACTCCCCCTGCTTGTGTTCCCTCACTCGCTGTGCCTCTCTCTGTCAAATAAATAAATAAATAAATCTTAAAAAAAAAAAACAAACGGAACAACAGGGGCACCTGGGTGGCTCAGTCGTTAAGCGTCTGCGTTTGGCTCAGGTCATGATCCCAGGGTCCTGGGATGGAGCCCCGCATCGGGCTCCCTGCTCAGCGGGAAACCTGCTTCTCCCTCTCCCACTCCCCCTGCTTGTGTTCCCTCTCTCACTGTCTCTCTCTCTCTGTCAAATAAATAAATAAAATCTTTAAAAATAAAAACGGAACAGTCACAGAGACAGATGCACCTGAGTCTGGGGAATAATCTTGTTACTACTTCCCGTTCGGGGGCAAAACAGACAACACGTTGACAAAAGAGCCTGCGCTTCCATCTTTTAGCATGGTCACATTTCTTTTTCTCTAACAAAAAAGTTCCCCAGGGCAGCATCATCTGCCTACAGCTCAACGTCAGTGGCAGAGGGGGTCAGAGTACAGGAAGAGCCGCTAAGAATTGCCATTTATAAACCGTATGTAGAGCGGAAGCTAGGCAGCTTTGGGAAAAGCTCTGAAATCGATGCATAATGACAATGCAAGGACATCCTAACAAGAGACTGGCTTCCAGATCAATGCAAGAATTAGTAGCACAGTAGATACCAGTGGGTGTTGTTCCTCCTTTCAGGGACACGTCCATAAATGCTCACTTTGTGGGGAAGAGCAGGAAGTTAGGACTGGGAATGAGCAGGCGCATTCCAAGAAAATCAGGGGAACACGGGCAGGAAGGAAATCCCCCAATGGCGTGTATCAGGAATACAGATTTGCCCCAAAGTCTGAAAACAAACATCGACTAAGCAGATTTTGTTCTCTGTGTGTTCCGGGACAGCAAAGTCGAGGATGCCCCCCAGGGCGGGAGCAGATGGTAATGAAGGCCAGCCCCCCGGCAACTGGGATTTGAGAGCCTGGGGAGAATGGGCAAGTGGGCAAAGGCTGAGCAAAAATGGGGGTCCTGTACCTGCACTGCCTGCATCTCTGCCGTCAGCCCCCCCGCCTAAGCCACAGCGAGCTCGAGCCCCAGAGGCAGCACGGCCCTGAATGACGACACCCAACACGCTGGAATGAACCCGAAGATGCTCCCATCCCAGGAGTCACAACGGCTCCAGCCACCGCTGCAGACGGTGACCCAGCAACCCTCCGCAACCTGAAATAGGTATTAAGAGAAGACTTCCAGGGCTTCCAGTTAAAGGTGACAGACTGAATACATTAATTTACATTCACATGCTCTCAGAGTCCCATTAAAATGCCCATTTTTAAAAATTCTAGTAGCACCACCCTTGAGAAAAACAAGAATGAGAGAGGAAACCAGATGACAAAATTCAAGAAGCTGAGAAGCAGGCAGATCACTGGTGAGGAGCGTGACAGGCCTGAGAAAGCTTCCTTCTTGGCTGTAATGGGGTCAGAGGAACAATCAACCTGATTAACTTGCCAACGGCTGATAAACCGCTAATACGAGACACTTCCAGAACTGGGGGTAAGCATGGGGCTGGCAGTGAAGAAATACAAAGTCTGTTTAAGCAGCAATCTGCAGGAAACTAGGGGTTTATTCTCCAAAGAAGGTAAATCTGTAGCTCAGACCAAGGGGAAGGTCGGGGTACCCGGCGGGAAATAGAAGAAATAATACTGAACTTCTTCCATTCTTTGCCCATTCCCAGAGAAGCCAGCAGCCAACATAGACTTACCTCTAAGCAGGGAGTAAACAATATTGTCCTGGGAATCTAAGAGACTGAAGAAAAAGCCCTCAAGGGACCCATGTGAGGGGCTCTCCAGTGAAATGGCAGAGCCGGCTCGCTCCACCAGGAGCTGAGCACTGCGCACCATTAGCTGTTCCGTGTCCCACTCCTACTCGTGTGGGGCCGGCCGGAAGGCACCTCACAGCTGAGACAAGCTCTTAAGATGGAAAACAGGGACCAGAATCAACAGACAGAGAAAACAACTTTTAAGGAAAAGACCCCCAGGTTAGGGAAAAAGAAGACTCGAAAAGCAAACTATCAGTAATAATCCCAGAGAGAGAAGATGGTACAGTTGAAAACAGGAACAGGGGGGTATTTAAAAAGAAGAAAAAGCAGAACACATAAAGGAAAAAAAAAAAAAAGCTCTTTTGTAAAGCAAAACTGTGACAAAAGAAATGGAACACTGGATACAAAGCAGAGAAGGTAAGCAAATGTCCAGAAAACAGAGCCAAAGGATAACAAAAAGGAAAACAAAAAAGGAAATGGAGAGTTACCATTTGAGAAGAACCCAAGAAAGTGGGGGGGGGGGGGGGGGGGGGGGCCACGCTCATACACCTCCCAAGGGATTTCAGAACACAAGGGACAAGAGGAAGAGGACACTACCGTTTGGAGTGGAAGGAGAACTTTCACAAAGGATAGACAATTAGAAATGACACAGCATCTCTGAACAGCAACACAGCAAGCTAGAAAGCAAATAAGTGATCCTGTCAACATCCTAAATTATGTACCAAGCCAAGCCCTCTGGTAAGAAGGTGAAAACATCCTCAGACACGCCACCTTTCAAAAATCTTAACCTGGCCCCCAACCAAAACAGGAGGAGAAGAAATCTAAGAAAAAAGCAGAGCTTCTAGGAAATAGAGGATACAACACAGAAGTGAGAAAATTATTAATAATAACCAAAAAGTGGACAGAACCCACACAGCCATCACAGATGCGGCTGCACCCTGAAAGCATCCTGCGAAGGGAAAGACGCCCGGACAGACACGAAAGGCCACAGACAGCAGGATCCCACTTATACACAATGTCAAAAACACCTACTGGTTTCCAGGGACCAGGAGGAAGGAGGGATGGGGTGCTAATGGGTATAAGGCTCCTCTTTGGGGTGATGAAACATGCTGGATTCAGAGAGAGGTGAAGACCGTGCACTTCCTAAGGGAGAACTGTATGGCACGTGAATTTTCTCTGAATAAAGGAGCAGCAGTGGGAGTAACAAACTGGAGGAAACAGGCCCTCAGAGCAGCCAGGCTTCCTCCGGCCACAACGGGTCCCAGCACCGCAGGAGAGACGGTCTCAGGATCAAATGGACAGGTGCCCAGTTTTTAACATACAGCAATCTCCGTGAGACAGCACTTGCATTTGGGTTAGTAAGGAGTTCACACAACAAGAACCAATTTTTTTTTTTTTTCAGATATTAACTCAAAAGGAATTTTAAAGTTGTGTGAAAATAATGATCATGTACCTCACAGCTCAGCTGGATAGCATTTTCAGAGTCCTAATAATGTATTCGTGGCCCAGGAATCAAACCAGAAAGATGGCGTGTCTGTGCTGGGGGTCGGCGGGGAGAGGGGAGCTAAGGGCTGGAAAAGCTCTCCTTCCCATTCCGCGGTGAAGAATCAAGGGAGAACACGTCCAGCTGAGCAATCAACAAGCAGCGGGAGACCGTACTATTCAGAGGCATCAAGGTAATTCCCAGAACAATACGTTAAAAGGTTTGAAGCAGCTGCTTGTGGGGAGAGGGAAATGGCAGAGGGTGTGGTGGCTAGAAGCGCCAGGTCTTCCATGGTAAGGCTACGTGCAAACGCTGGATTTCAACAACAAAACACCGAAGTTGATCTTAAGTAAGAAAACAGCATGTGAGAGGAGGCTGCACTTAGACAAGTTGGACCAGCAGCAGCAGTGCCTAAGGCAGGGCAGACACCCCCAGCATGAAGCTGGATGTGGCTGATTAGCAGAGCCCGGCGCTAAGACACATCTAAGGCGTGATGGATGTGTGAACAGCACGGCCTGCTGGTGCGCTCCCAATGACCTGATCTTTGCATGAGTGAGGCTGTTTTCCTCCACAAGGAGATCCTGCTGATCAGAAACATATGGCCATCCAAACTGATTGATGTCTGCACAGCTCTTCAGAAATCCAACCACTGGCCTTCCCTCCTCAGATACCAGGCCCTCCGGAGGTGCATCTAAGAGCATGCCACAATGTTCCACACTGAAGGAGGAAGATGCATGAATAAGCTTCTGAACCTTCAAGACGAGGGAACAGACCTTGGACAGTCATGAATTTATAAAAGGTCTCTTAAAAACTAACCAGCCGACCTTCCCCTGCAACTATCTGACCTCCCATTGCCCTGGTTCAGTTCCCACAGCTTTAACAAGCAAGTCAGAAACTTCTACCCCATGTATAAAATCATAGATAACGAATCCCAGCTATACCATGCTTTCCTCCCTGGTAGGCAGCCTCTAAGATGGCTCCCGGGGATCCCTCCCTCCTGGTATTCACCCTGTTTTATCGTCTCTACCCCTGAGTATGGGCTGGACTCACTCATCGCAAATGAGCACCATGTGGCACAAGGGATGGCATGTCGCTTCTGAGATCAAGTTTTACAAGACTGTGGCTTCTGTCTTGGGTGCCCGCACCCACGCACTGAGGAAAGCCAGTTGCCATCTTGGGAGCTGCCTTATGGAGAAACCCATGATGTATCCACCCAGAGCCTGGGGTCTGCCAGCAGCCACTTGAGGGGACATGGATCCTCGTCCTGTCAAGCCTTCAGATGACAACCGCAACTCTGTCAGAGACCCTGAGCCAGAACACGCAGCTGAGCCACACCGGGATTCCTCTGCCACACAAACTGAAGTCAGTCAGCGTCTGTTGTTTTAAGCAGCTGAATTTTGGGGTCATTTGTTACACAGCAAGAGATTAACAATACAGTACCTTTAATCATTCAACAGGTACTTCCTCAGAGAGCACTCTGGGTAGGACTACTGAGTTAGGCCCCAGAGTCATAAGGACGATGGTACGGTTCCACACGGATGACGTTTATGAAAAGGACAACACAGAATTGGACTTGGCTGAACTATCTCTACGGCTTAAGGGTTATAAGGAAAGTGAAGGGAGCCATTTCATCGGTCAGACCTTTCCACCTCTCCACTGGCAAGGTGAACACAAGGCGAGGCATGAGAGGCCAGTCATTCCGTCAGTTTAAATTTTACAAGCACCGTGTCTCAATTGTTTATTTTCAAGCCAGAAAGACTTCATCTGCCTTCGGAACAAGGGAACATTTGGGTCTTCAAGGAAGGTAGCACAATCAAAGCCCAAGTAAAATCAAGTTGTTTGAGAGCTAAAAATAGCACGTTACATCCCCATTCCATACTTTCTGCACATCCCCCAAAAAACCCAGCAGCAGGGCGAGGATCAATTGTGATTGAACTCGGAAAGTCCAATCTACCCAACTAATACAAACATTTGTGACGGATCCAGCTGGAGGTTGGTGATGGGGTTTTTAAATATGCACATCTCCTGTGAGTGATCTATTAGACTGAAATGGAGGGAACGCCAACTTAACAGCCCAAGAGGAAAACATGGTTCTGTATTCCTATCAATTACAGGTGCTCCTGAATTTAGGAACCCAAGGTCTGAAAACTGGTTAGCAATGCAGTCTTCAGCCTACAGTTCCA
Organism: Phoca vitulina; assembly: GCF_004348235.1. NCBI lineage: Eukaryota > Metazoa > Chordata > Mammalia > Carnivora > Phocidae > Phoca > Phoca vitulina. Next base: position 4,805,317 of record NW_022589769.1, on the reverse strand, counting down.
GCATTAACATTTCCAGTCCATAATCTGAGTTATCACACAGTGTTCAGGCCTCCACAGCCTGCCCTGGTCAAGGACTATGAGCCAAGTGTAGCTGCCAGGACCCAACAAGACAGAAACTTCCATCTATGGGGTCAGGTATTTCCATTTTGGATAAGGAACTTAAGCTGTACTGAAAAAGCCAAAGCACAGAGATAGGCCCAAAAGCAAAAAGAAGAACCGTATTTAATGTGAACAAAATTGGAGAGCTGCATCCACGTACGGCAGGTGCTCACAAAAACTCTACAGTAACAGTGCTTTATGTGATGCAGCACTTGAGAATTCACAATGCATCTTCAAATGCACCATCTCACTGTGGCCTCCATTCACAAGTCCATCTGGCTGTCTCAAGCCTGGGCCGAAGGGGAAGAGGTCTATGTCCTTTGTGTAGCCAAGGATGTCCCATTAGCCCAGGCAACCTGCTTAAGAGCCACACTGTTCAGAGGAAAATCTACACTTGGTTTACTTGCATATACTCTGAGTGGTCAGCAATTTCCTCTGGTATTTCCATGACGGCCTCATTATAGAGCTTAGACTCCAAATGGAAAAATTTGGCCCAACCAGTAAGCCTTCTCTTTTTAAATCCAAACAGACACTGAAACTGTGTTTGGGAGAAGCACAGAAACGCTTACTTTCAATCAGAACTATTTTTCATGTTCCAGAAAAGCTGTGGGTTTGTTAGCACCGTTAGCAGGTCATTTAAACTGAGCGAACATGACACAGTTTCTCACCTCCTTGCAGCCTGCCATTACTGTTTGGAGGTGTCTGTGATAAGTCATCTGAAAGCAGCAGACACTATGCTGGCCTCGCTAGCAGGCACCAGAGAACACATGGGGTTTTCTGCCTAAATTGGTTTAAGCAAAACTTCAAAGACCATGGAGAGCAGCACGGCAAACAGTATGATAAGGTTACTGTTTTGCTTTCAATTTCAACAAGCTTAGCATGACCCCAGATGCAAACAGTGTGAGACGCCGGTGGCAAAAGAGGATAAAGAACCACTTTAAATGCAGAGATGGCTCCCTTGAATGTCCTGATGGACACAAGGCAGTGTGCCAGGCCCTGGAGGAGCAGCCCCGGTTTGGTGGGATGGGAAATCTGGGCCACCCAAAGGTTCTAACGAAGAAAGGTCCCTCCTGAGTAAAGCGACAATGACCCCGAAAGCCAGCAGGTATCCGCAGTTGCTCCAGCAACGGAAACAGTCTTCATAACAACAGCATCCACCGCTTTCCATGTGCTGGCTGTGGCAAGCAGAGAGCAAGCTCAAGAAGACAGTGTGGGCTCTGCAATCAGACCAGTGCCACGTCTGGCTGCACCACTCCCCAGTGAGTGACCCTGAGCAAGTCTTTTCTTTATTCATTCAACGACTAGCTACAGAAGATTCGTTCTACGCCAGGTGCTAGACACCAGACATAGAGGGATGTAGTAAGGGGGAAACCGTGAATGCCAGCATGAAGCTCACCCTTGAGTGGGGCCTCAAAAAATAAACAACTGTTTAATGTATCAGGTTGTGAGAAGGGCTGACGGGGGTGGTGAAAGCATGAGCACTCAGGGTGGTGAGTGTTAATTAAGTACGGTGCAAGGAAAGGTTCACTTAAGAGATGCCATCTGAGCCGAGACCAGAATAAAGTGGGGGTGTGAGCCACGCAAGCCCTGGAGGACAGCATTCCTGGGAAGAGCAAGTACAAAGGCCCTGGGGTGCTCCAGAAACAGCAAGGATGCCAGCATGGCTGAAGGATAATGGATTCGAGAGAGAACAGGAAATGAGGTCACAGAGAAGGTGGCGGGCTAGGATATTCTTTTTTTTTTTTTTTTTTTTTAAGATTTTATTTATTTATTTGACAGAGAGATAGAGAGCCCAAGTAGGCAGAGAAGCAGGCAGATGGAGAGGGAGAAGCAGGCTCCCCGCAGAGCAGGGAGCCCGAAGCGGGACTCGATCCTAGGACCCTGGGATCATGACCTGAGCCGAAGGCAGCCGCTTAACCGACTGAGCCACCCAGGCGCCAGGGCTAGGATATTCTATTCTGAGCAAAACAGGAAGCCCCTGAAAGGTTCAGAACAAAAGGCAGGATGACCAGACCTTTTTTTAAAGATCATTCTACCAGCCATATGAAGGGGTAAGCAGGGACGCTGAAAGGGCAGGTGTGGTGACTGGGGGCAGGGGGCATGGCTCAGGTCTCCCTTCAAGGAAGAACCTACCATTCTTTGCAAGGAGCGCAGTTAGCAGACCACCTCCAGCTACAGCACCCCCCAGACATAGATGATGCTAATATATTTGATGGGATTAGAGTGAAGATAGGAGGCACGCTAACGCCAACATTTTTGGCCTCAGGAACGGAGCTATCATTTACTGAGCTGGGCAAGGGGCGGTTGTGACAGGGAAGAGTGAATGACCACCAGGAGTCTGGTTTTCAGACAGTAAGGTGTGACACAACCACCTGAGAAAAACCAACATGAACGCAGTAGCACGGGAGTCTGGAGTTCCAAGGAGCGGGAGGTTGGGGATACCCAGGCAACAGGCAATAGGGCAGAGACGATAGAACCACAGGACTGGATGGGATCACCCACCCTGTGGGAGCTGAGTCTCCTCCTGCTGTAAGACAGTAACAGGCCAGCCCCAGAGGGCCGTGGGTGAGCCACCTGATGCAGGTGAACGCGCAGCCCAAGGCGGCTGGGGGCATGACGCTCGGACGGCTGGCACTCATCAGCTAACCGTGAGGCTCACCCGCCAGCCTCACGACTGGAGCTTCACTACAGTATCTCCTCTCCTCACAGTAAACATGCGAGAGGGAGATTAACAACCCCCAAAACTGAGTTTCCGGGGGGTTTCATGACTTGCTCAAGGTCAGACAGCTATCAAGTGACAGAAAAACTCCCCCGTCAGCGGCTGAGTGACGGAGAATCCCTCACTCTGTCGCTCAGACCCTGGTCCAGCAGGCATTCAGGAGGCCCAAAAGCTAAGGAGAACTCGGGCAAGACGGTGGCGAGGGGCACAGTGCTCCTCTCCCTGGCCCAGGGCTGCAACACAGACAGAAGACAGAGACACTGCCACCGGCCCCCGCACGGCTCCAGCGTCACCAAACCCAGTGCCGGCCAGGCCGCAAACTTCGGGAATCTCTCAGGAGAGAGAGGGCTTGACCCACTCAGCACTCAACATGTTACAGTTTTCCAGGGATGGGGCAAGAGACGGACCATGGCCGCTGTTCAGCTACTTTCGATCTTGGGGTAGAACGTCCCCAAAAGCTAAGAAATCTTTATCCCGTGTAGAATCTCTCACGAGATGTCATGTCACAGTACCTGGGGAAGAAGGTGGCATCAGACAGACGGGCAATGTCGCACAGAAAAGGAATGGCTGCTCCATTCGGGTGTGGGAGCAGGCTCTATCGTGTGGACATGGTCACAGGCGCAGGACACGCCACCTGCGGGCAGCCATGAAGAGCCCAACGGGCTCCTGTTAGCTGAGCCCCAACACACCCCACTTCCCAGACGAAGGACATCCTCTCACTTAAGGCTCAAAATACCACCGCACAGGGGCGCCTGGGTGGCTCAGTCATTGACTGTCTGCCTTCGGCTCGGGTCGTGATCCCGGGGTCCTGGGATCGAGCCCCACATCGGGCTCCCTGCTCCGTGGGAAGCCTGCTTCTCCCTCTCCCACTCCCCGTGCTTGTGTTCCCTCTCTCGCTGTGTCTGTCTCTGTCAAATACATAATTAAAATCTTAAAAAAAAAAAAAAATACCACTGCACAAAATTTCCATTTCAGAGATGAGAAAATAGAGGTTGGGGTGGGTTGCTTTTTTTATTTTTAACACTGTAAATGAGGGACCCAGTTATACAGACCCCAGTCTGCCTGGTTTCAAAATCCCACACTGTTCCCCCACTCACCACACTGTCTCCCTGCCATCCGGAGCCTACTCACCGAGGCGGTACCAATTTCCATGGATGTCAGAATTCCAAGACCATGTGCCAAAACTCCAAAGGAGACCTACTTCGCTATATGCAAACACACACCCCCTGACATTTTTGGTTGCCTCATGGTGTAAGAACACTATAAATTTCCAGCTCTCCAGAAAGTTGAAACCAAATTGTTCAAAAACCTGATATAAACCCACCCACCTCACAGAGGATTCTCTGGTTTAAAAAAAAAAAAAAAAAAAAGCAGGGGGCTTGTGTGGTGATAGTCAAGCTAAGAGCATGTTATCCAAAGAATGCCCTACTATGGGATATCCATGCCAACGAGATCTATCGAAAGAGCGCAGAGTCCTTTGTATCCCTTAATATAAGGACCAAGAACCAAGGGATCAAGAGGGATATTGTTCCTAATAACAGATGAGGAATTTTGTGCGATTAGAAGTGTGGGCAGACACACAGGGCATCCCTAGGTTCGAATCTTGGCTCTGCCACCAAGGAGAGCGAGACCTTAGACTCATTACTTCATTTCTATGAGTCTGTTTCCTCCTCTGTAAAATGGTGGGGCGGGGGGGGGGGGGGTGGACACCTCTTGTGAGGATTCAACAAGAGAAAACTCTCAAGTATTTTACATTCTCACTCTAAGCATTAAAAATAGGGTAACTTTTTAAGACAAATGTTAAGTAAGAACGTGCCTTTTTTTTTCCCCAAGACAGAAAAGTCTCTTCATGAGAGGCTCCCATCTCAAATAGGTCTTTCCAGAGAAAGATGCTCACCTGTTCAAACGCCGTGGCTCTCTTCTGAGAGATCATCTAAATATATAACGCATGCACGGGGACAGCTGGGAATGACGGCGGCGGAAACCAGAACTGTCTTCACACCCTTCGCCGAGCACATTTTCACCTGCTCATGTGATGGAGCCCAGCAGAGGCTCTGGTAGAAACTTGAGAGTTGTTTTTTTTCCCCTTAAGTGAAAAGCAGCTTGACAGTGAAAACCACTTCTTCTGCTGGAATGAAACATGCAGCTAGGCATTCCAGACACAGGGATTTCTTGCCCTGATCTAAGTGGTGCGAGTATTTGCTCAACACAACTTTTGGGCCAGACCATACTCTGTGGAGGTTCATCAAGGGTCAACTTGTCAACACTGAGACAAGGTGACATGGACAGCTCCAAAGGATTTCAAATGTTTCATTTCAAAATGCAAATGTGTTGAGGTTCAAGTATTAATTTAGTCACAGAAATATGTGTGGCTCTGTTTTGGTAGAAGGGAGGGCGGAAGGAACGGCAAGAAAGGACAGCATCTAGGTGTGTACCTGGTTGTCCGAGCGAGGACAAAGGGTACACCCAAGCTGTCAACCTTGGAAACCTGGGCTGTAGGAGCAGTAGAGAACAATCAGTATTTTCATTCTAAGCTTTTAAATCATTTTATTTCAAACAAACACGTGTGACTTCTGCAATTTGTTCTTAAAACAGCACAGCTATATACATCAGAGGCAGAAATGGGTTACCTGTAAACCATGGATTTATGGGAATCAAAACTTCCTTGGGTAATCACTGTACAATGCGCTCTTCAGAAGAGACTCCTGGAATTTCAAAAGCCCGTGTGGACGAATCTTGGAACTGCCTCAATCCCAGGACTTGGTGTCATACCCTAAGCCATTCCATGTTGTGCAGTTAGAAAAGGACACACGTCAACACAGTAAGAGAGACCTAACAGAGCAAAAGGCACAGGAGCTGCGATCACATGCCCCTGGTTTCCGAACCCAGCTTGGCCACTTTCTCCAAGATGCTTAGCTGACCAAAGCCAGCCTTCTGGTTGGTAAAGAGGGGGATCATCACACCCATCTTGCAGGGTACCATTGGAGGACCCAAGGAAGCAGGTGAAGCAACCAGCAGGGGCCTGTGTGAGAAAGCAGGCTCTAAATGTGGCAAGGGTGTGTGACCTTGTCTGTCTACCTAGACTAGAAGCTCCTTCAAGATTCCGTCTTGTTTCTCTCAACTCACTAAATGTCCAAAATCAGACGGGGCACAAGTCAGATTCTCAATACTTCCTGCCTGGCTGACCGACACCTCTTTGAGTCTTAATGTACCAACTGACCAAGATTTTCGGTCAACCAATATTGGCCACTCTTACTGGAGAAGCCATCTAACTGACAAGGCACATTTAGCATGGCTTTCAGATCTTGGTCTGTGTTTCCTCTCCATTTCTTCAATAAGTTTATTTTCTCAAATTATAAAAGTAACACATGTTCACTACAGGAAAAAAAAATCCATTTTTGTATTTTCATGCCCCTGTTGTAGATAGCACTAGACCTCAGCCAGTTAAGGTACAGGAACATGGTATAAGGCCCAACCCAGCCAATAGGTCATAGGATGACCCACTGTATTTCTCGACAGTTCATATTCTCTCAAAGGAGTGCACACACCCACTCCCACTTGGCCCACACAATTACTCGTGGATTGGCACCTATCCAAGAAGAGAAGACACAATAGTAACTTCACAGCAGTTAACAGTCAGGGGATGCTTACTGAGTGCCCAGCACTATTGTAAGCGCTTTACAAGAACTAACATACTCATCCTCCTTCCCCATCTGCAAGTGAGGGAAGCACTTGACCACTTATAACCCTGTATCACACCACTCCACAGGAACTCCATCCCCTCCCTGTGACCCCATCAGTCTGGCCTGGTGGAGATTGACAGGATTCCTGATTCCAGAGGGAAGACCTGAGCAAGCTTCAGACAAACTGAGAATGCTATTCCCAGGATGGTTTTTTGTCCTCATGCCAGCGCCCCATACCAGGAAAGACACTCAGAATCCAGAAACATTTAATTTCTGTATGTGACCACTTATTTTCTACTTCCCATTTCATTATAAATTCAAAATACATGAGCACAAATGTGTTAAGAAAATTCAACCCAAGAGAATGTGTATGTTTATTGCAGCCTTATTTACAATAGCCAAAACATGGAAGCACCCCAAGTGTCCATCAGTAGATGAATGGATAAGCAAAATACGGTCTACACATCCAATGGAGTACTATTCAGCCTTTAGGAACACTCTGGAAGGAAGTTAAGCATAACATCCTACAGCATGGATGAACCTGGGGGACATCAGGCTCGGTGAAATAAGCCAGCCACTGTCATAAAAAGACAAATACTGTAGGAGTCTACTTATATGAAGTACCTGGAGAAGTCAGATTCATGGGGACAGAAAGTGGAAAGGTGATCTCTGGGGACTAGAGAAGGAAGAGTGGAGAGTTATTGTTCAATGGGTACAGAGTTCCACTCTGGGATGATTAAAAACAGTCTGGAGATGCACAGTGGGGAAGGTGGCACAACTGAAAATATTTAATACCACCCAACTGTACATTTCAAAGTGCTTTAAGGTCAATTTTGTTGTATTTTACCACAAATAAAAATTAAAAAATTTTTTTTCAACGAATTAAGTACTGATACATGCCACCACAAGGATAAACCTTGGAAACATTACTCTAAGTGAAAAAAACCAGATACCAGAGGCCACATACAGCCTGGTTCCACTTACAGTTGCCCCCACTTTCCCCAAGTTTGCATTATGCCACTTCACTTCCACAAAAGACTTACATTACTACCTGTTTTTGCTAACAAAAAGAAATCCATAGGTCTTCCCTTTTACAAAAAAAAAAAAAGCTGTCACGGTACTAATGCAGGTCTGCTGTGAATGCCAAGGGGCAGGACACAAACTTCTAGAAAGCAGGGAATGCTCTTCCCCTGACACCACTTCGGCTTACGGAAGGCTTCCCAGGAACACCCTGCTCTCAGATAGTGGGGGGGGATATATGAAATGTCCAGAATTGGCAAATCCACAGACCAGAAAGTAGTTTCGTAGTTGCCATGGGTGGGAAGTGACTGCTAATGGGTTCAGGATTTCTTTTTGGGGTAATGGAAATGTTCTGGGGTTTGAGAGTAGTGATGGTCGCATGGGCACACCTTGGTGAATATACTGGAAGTATATTGTGCACTTAAGACAGGCAAACTGTATGTGACATGAATTCTAGGTCAATAAAAAAATTCAAACGCCTAAGTATAGAGCACAGCAAGAGTCATGCACCCCTCACGGCAGCCGCACCCTCAGCACCCCAGCCCAGCCCCGACGCCCATTCCCTCGCTGTTGTTCCCTGACTATATGCACAGATACACACATGTGGATGTACTCTTGCAGGTTTATCACCTAAATGACACGCGCTGCAGAGCCACCTGTCACTCCACAGCCAGCCTGGGTGACCACACCCCACCAGCACAGGCGGACCGGCTTCCTTCCTCATCACAGCGCCACCAGAGGGCACAACCACCATCCCTTCCACCAGGCTCTGGAACGGATCCCAAGTCCAATAAGGCCACAGTCCACAGCCTGCTGCCTGTCTTTGTGCATGCGCAGATTTTTCTTTGAACTCCTGGGAACGGAGCTGCTGGGTTGAAGGGTATGCAAAGCTTATGTTGTCATACCTAACAAAGGCTTCCTGCACACCACCACCACCACCACCCCCCCCCCCGGAATTGCCAGAGTGTTCTGTGACCTTGAAATGCCACCTCACTGCCATGGGCCTCAGTGTCCTCGCGGATGAAACTGAGAAGATTTCGTGTCAATTTCAGCTCTGCAGTTCCTTTTGTAGCCCACAAGATCCAGAGGACGCTCACCACACCTGAAGCCGGAAGTACAAAGCCGGTCAACAAAAGCCAGCAGTAACAAAAGATTTAAGAAAGAGAACTTTGTCAAGGGGAGATTTTTTTCAAGCTCACACAATTTATGTTGAAAGCTCAAAATCTGTCTCTGCTCTAGGCACCCACAACAGAGCAATGTCAAGGCTGAAACAGGAACACCCAGAACACAAGCATGAAAGAAAAATCCTTATCCCTGAAACTCAAGGTCATGGCTGATGTTTTGAGAATGGAGGGCAGGGGGTGGGAGTAAGGGGACATGACTGATTGGTTTAGAAAAGAAATCCTGTTGAAAAAGCTCACATCCCTGATGAATTCTAAAGAATACCATATGGTCAAGTCACCATGAAAAGAAAAAAGGGGCCACAGAGAAGCACAGAAGGAGTCTCAACATGGCAGTTGCCTCCGAAGGGGACAGAACAACAAGGAAGATGGATGCTTGTGGGGAAGAGCAAAGGTCCAAGCGGGACAGAGGCAAATGCAGCAAGGGCAGAAGAGGCTGCTAACTCTGGGAGGGAGGACAGTGGGGTGCTCACGGACATCATAGTGACCCCACAGGCAGGTCCATTAGCTCGGCGCCACTCTAAGGGTGGACCATGGGCCACCCTCATCAGCATCACCCAGACAGGGACGGGATGGGAGCAGAAAGTGTTAAAATGCAGGTTCCAAGGCCGCTTTCCCAGATTTAATTCAATAGGTCTGAGGGGAGGATCAGAAAGCTGCATTTTAATAAGTACTCCAGTAATTTCAATGCACACACTAAGTTTGAGAACCAGTGCATTAAGCAACGACAGAGTGTCCTCTAGACAGTAACTAGTTATCAGGAGAACAAGCACATCCAAGTGCTCACCCCCAGGAGCCACACGTGACCCTCCAGGGCTAGCCCCAATAATCCCACTCCCCAGGGCTCCATGAAACTCACCAGGCAGGGGGCCTTCAGTCACGGCTCTTAGCAAGGCTGCTGGGTGAGGGAAGCCAGAGCACCGTGGCACTCCCCACACGTGGCATAATTCAAGCTTGTTCCAGCTGAAGGCAGGCAGAAAGAGGGAGGGTGCCACGTCCGCCAGTGACCCCACCAACCCGACCCATGCTGGGAGGGAATCCACGCAGCCTCGGCTCAGATGGGGCAGAAGGACCAGGTGGCCTGGCCGTGATCACTCCATGCTCTGAACAATTCCCTGGACACCTGGAAGCTGAGTGTGCTTCCTTCCCCTGTGAGAAACAGACTTTGACATATTTGGAACAACATGATAGTATATGACAAACCAGGAGGCTATTTCAAAAGGCCCACAGAGATGTTCTGCAACCCTGACAACTTCCCAGAAAATCTTAACTATATCTAAGAACCCAAAGCAAGGAAGATTTGGGGGAAGCAGAGGACAGAAGGGAGAGGAGGAGGAATCTGGGGAAGGAACTGGAACACTCCAAGCCAGAGGGCTGAATCCACCTCTCTGTACTGGTGGGATGTTTCTGGTCTGCTTACGGTTGTCTCTTTGTACTTGACTATTACAGTCAGATAATGACATAAGAATGAAGTCCTACCCCTACCGAGAGTCAAGGAAATTTCCCAAGGGAGGCTAGAAGTCCCCTAAGGTGTCTGATGGTATATTAGATTAAAAAAATAACCACCCTCTCCACACTTGGCACCTCTGAGGAGATGTTAGATGCATGAACTAACTCCCAAACTATTACAAGTCCCATGTAACATGGGCAGTATGGGCAGATAAAAAGTAGTTCTTCCTCCTAGCTAGTAAGGTGGAAAGGCAGATAAATTGTGTAATAATAAGCAATATAAAATACACACACACACACACACACACACACACACGTGTCTTGGACCCCAGTTCCTGACACAGAGCTCCCAAGTCCCTTGGAATTTCCTGACAGAAATATCTTTTGTTTTCATGAGGTGACTCTTGGTGGGCTGCAGGATGGGGGCGGCCACCAAAAGGACCAAGGTATGATTAGAAGCTTGAAACCTTCAGTCCCACCCCCTATCCTTGGTGGAGGGGAGAGGGGTTGGAGACTGAGTTCATGATCCATCATGTCTATGTGATCAATTATCTATAAAAATCCCTAACCTATAGGGTTCAGAGAGCTCCAGGATTGGTGAACATATCCACATATCAGCAAAGGGGTGCACCCCAACTTCACAGGGACAGAAGCTCTTGTGCTCAGGACCTAAGAAAACCTCATTTTGTGTACCTCTTCATCTAGCTGTTCACTGTAGACTTCATAATATTTTTTATAATAAAACCAGTAAATGTAAATAAATGTTTCCCTGAATCCTATGAGCCATTCTAGCAAATTACTGAACCCGAGGAAGGGGTGGTAGGAACTCCAATTCATAGCCGGCTGGTCAGAAGCACAGGTAGAGACCTAGGGCTGAGATTGGTATCTGAAAGGGAGGCCATCTGCTGGGACCGTGCCCTGAGGCTGTGTTGTCTGTACGAACTCCAGTTTATCAGAACTGAATTACACTGTAGGACACCCGGTTGGTGTCCCCAAATTTGGGGACTGGTTGGTACAGAGAAAATCCCCATACATTTGGTGTTAGAAGTGTTGTGAGTCAAGTAGAAAAAAGCATTTTTTCTTTTAGAGACACAACTCATTCTCCAAAAGCATTCTAGAATTCTAATGCTGCAACCTCATGTTCTCACACAGCACATACACGCTGAATGGTGGCCATAGGTCAGATGCTCTTAATCCCATGGGGAGCAGGACAGGCTAGGCTACTGCCTTCCCAGAACTTACATCTGGTTCGTGGCAAATGAACAAACAAAGGAGATAATTTCTGACGATAACAACTGCCATGCAAAAATCTAATAACCAGGAGGAAGTGACTTGGGGGAAGAGCTCTTTAGACAAGGGGAGATCAGGCCCCTCTGAGGAGACAAGATCAGTGAGGAACTACTATAGGGGAGAATATTCTGGCAAAGGAACAGTGAATGCTGTGGCTTCTCCAAGAACAGAAAGAAGGCCGGTGTGGCTGAAGCATGATCAACAAGGAGCACGGTGACAGAGAAGCACAGAAAGTAGATGTCAGCTGGATCCCACAGGGCCCTCTGGGGCTGTGAGAAGAGTTTTCCATCTTCTTCTCGTGAGCAGGCAAAGCCAATGGAGGATCTGAAGCAGAGAAGTCATATAATGCAATTTGCTTGCTTATTTTTCAGTCACTCTGACCGCCATGTGAATCATGGACAGCAAAAGAACACAACAGGAAGAGAGGAGACCCATTAGGAGCTACTACAACATTCCAGCAAGGGATGGTGGTGGCCTGAGCCAGTCTCATGGCAGCGAGATCAGAAACCACTGGTTCTCTCTGGCGTGTAATTTGGAGCACACAAGACCTCCTTACGGAAATGGGAGGTGAAGTATGCAGAGGAACTAAGGTTGACTCGCAAGATCTCTCATCTGAGCAACCAGTTGGTAGCACTTACTGAGACAAGCGTGGAAGGCCGAATGGCTCCGCACAGGGACCACACGCGAATCCCCAGCAGCTGTGGATGCATTACCCAGCACAGCACCCACAGACCTTGAGGTGGGGAGATTACCTTGGATGACCTGAGTGGGCCCCCTCTCATCACACAGACCCTTAGAAGAGGAGAAGTTTCTCCGGCTGGAAGGCAGAGGAGATGCTGCAGCAGAAGTCAGACTGCATGTGTGACAAGCAGTCGGTGGGCCGCTGCTGGTCCAGAGATGCAGGGGCCGTGCTCCGGGCCTGGAAGAGGGCCGCAGAGCTAGGGCTGCCCCCACTGACAGCCAGCAAAGCAGTGGGGACCTCAGTCCAACAATCACTTGGAAATGATTGCTGCAACATCCGAACGAGCAAGGAAATGGGTTCTCCCCTAGAGCTTCCGGAAAAGAACACAATCCTGCCGAAATCTCAACTTCACTCCAGAAAGACTGTGTCAAATTTCTGACCTCCAGAAGTGTAAAATAATAAATTTGCATGGCTTTAAAGCACTAAGGTCCTGACCGTTTGTTACCGCGGCAAGAGAAAACTAACACAACTGGGAAGATAGAGGAAGAACTGAAGGCCAGGCAGGAAGAGCAAGTGCTCTGGCTCTGTCATCAGAAACCCAGCGGAGCAGGCCAGAAGGCAGGTGGTCACGCCCGCACGGAGAGGTCAAGGGTCACACCTGCCTCCTCCACCATCAACTCTAGTAGATGTAAAGCCCATGTACTCAGGAAGTGGGTCTTGCTCCCCACTCTAAGTCAGACAGCAGCGCAGCAGGTGGAGTGAATAAACAACGGTGGGGTGAATGTTGATTGTCCTATTTAAAAAAAAAAAATTCTCAGGATGCCTGGGTAACTCTGACCTTTGAGCAACCAACTCTTGATCTCAGCTGACATCTTGATCTCAGGGTCGTGAGTTCAAAACCCTCACTGGGCTCCATGCTGGGTGTGGAGCCTACTAAAAGCAAGCTCTCATTCCACATCCCTGCCCTCATTGCCACAACTCCTTGTTCTCATCCGTGGCCAACCTCCTCCAGAGAGCTGCCTACACCAGCTGTTGCCAGTTCCCTTCCCCAATGCTCTCCCGCCAGGCTTTCCCCCATCTGCTCTACTGACCTGCTCTTGTCAGTGTCACCACCAGCTGCTGCTAGATTATTCCAATCCACTAGATTATTCTCATCTGATCCATCAGCAGCATCTGACACTGTTGTTCACAGTCTCCACCTTCAAGCATCTTCTTCACTGGGCTTCCAGGACCCCCCACTCTCTCGGGGTCCCCCTTCCTCCCAGGCCCTCCCTTTTCCAACACCTCTGCTGGTACCTCCTCCTCCTTCCTACAAGCTCCGAACGTGGGAGGCCCAGGGTTCAGTCCTGGCCCATCTATACTCACTCTCCCAGGCATCTCCTCCAGTCTTGGGGCTTTAAGTGTCTTGATTTGTCCATGCCTTCCATGTCTGTACTTCCAGCTCAGGACAGACAGGTCTCCTTCCTGTCTCCTCTAACATGTCCCGTTATCTCCAACTCAGCAAGGTCTTCACCAGAACTCCTGTTTGGCCCCCACAAAGCCTGCTCTGCCCAAAGCCATCCCCATTCCAGTGAACGGCAACGGCATCCTTCTGGTTGCTCAGGCCAAATTCCTTGCAGCCATCCTTTGCTGTTCTCACTCACACACCGCGGCCCAAGTTCCAGGAAATCCTTTTAGCTCCACTGTCAATGCCCAGCCACTTCCCACCACTCTGACCATCCACCGAGCTCTCGGCCATCACCTCCCACCTGGATTCCTGTGATAACGTCCTTGCTATCTCCCTGCTTCCCCCCTTGCTCCCCTGCACTCTAGTCTCCTCAGCAGCCAAAGTGACCCCCAAAAACCTAAGTCAGATGACAGTGGTCTCTCGAAATCCTCCAAGTGGCTCCCCATTCCACAAAGAGAAAAACATAGCCTCCTCACAGCAGCTCATAAGGCCCTGCAGGATCTGACCCACCGGAAGCTTCTGTGACTTCATCTCCTCCTAGTCACCCTTCACTGCCCCTGGGACATGCCAGGCACACTCATCAGGCTACCCCCTCTGCCTCAAGCGTTCTCCTACCTGATGGCCACTGCTCCTTCCTTCAAGCCGGGGCTCAAACACCACCTTCTCAATGAAGCTCATCCTCCTGTGTTTAACGTCAGACTCTCCCACACTGCCGGTCCCCCCCTTAGCCTGCTCTATTGTTACTTTTCCTCCACGGCAATTATCACATTCTGACATACCTTTTTTATCCTATTTCTTGATGACTGGGTGTCTCCCCCAACAAGAACGTAACTCCACAAGGTCAAGGTCTGTATCTGTTTTGTTCAGTTAGCCCAAATTCCAGGAGGAGTGGCCTATGATAGCCAGCTAATGAATGTTTTTTTTAAAAAAAGGAATAAATGAATGAAAGACGAATAAAAGAATAAACGAGTACCTCCAAGTAAATGCCCAGTCATGAAGGGCTTACGGCCCAAATGACTGTGTCCGCCATCTCTGTTTCGCTCACCTCACAACTTGCCCAGCACGTGGCAGGGTTAGAGGGCACCAGCTGAATGAACACTGAACACATGCCCATTTCTTCGGGATCGCCAGATCCAGAGAGAGGACCCAGAGACCCCAATACCACCAGCTTTCCATCTGGGTCTGAGAATTCCTTAAACCCAACACACAAACTCCCCTCTCCACCCTCACCCCCAGCCAGCAGTCCAGACCCTGAGAAAGATGGCTGGGGATGAAGGGGTAAGATTTGCTATGCTGGTGCTCAAGTGCATCTGATGAGCAATTAGACAGCTGCTCCCCTCACTGCGGGCACCATGCCACCTGGAGAAGCAGCTGGTGGCCCAAAGGCTGTGTGGCTGGGCACCCAGAGCCCCTCAAGTGTCTGCTGCCTCTTAGAGGTGTGAGCCAGGGAAGCAAAGAGCTTTCCCAGAGATGCCGAAGGGCCAAGGCATGGCTGCCAGCACCCGAAGGCGGCTCTGAGGCAGGCGTGGGAGGTTGCCCTCTATGGACAGGTGTGACACACAGCACTGGTGGAACCAGAGGGGAGCCCCTGTTCAGACAGCCGGTAAACACAAATCATAGTGCGATTACATTACCTGATTTAATGCTCTCATCACTCCTATCAAGTACGTACACTCCCCCGTTTTGAAGATGGGAAGACCAAATTCCCGAGAAGTCAAGAAGCCAGCGGGTGGGGAAGGGGACCCAGTATGACTGAGGCTTCCAGAGGACATTGGAGAAGGTCGCCAAAGGGGCACCCCATTCCAGACTTTCTTGGCAGCTCCCAGTTTTCCAGCTGACAGCTAGGAAGTTCCAACGCTTTGGGACGTGGTGGGACCAGGGGTGTCAAAGTTTCCTTTATATCTGTCACTTTGAGGTTTGAGGATGGGGCTTGTGGACAGTTTTCTGTGTCACTGAACTCTTTCTGGAAATCTTTACGGATCATCTGTAATGACAAGTGGGAACTAGGGGCGTGCTGGCTCCTGCATCATCAAGTTTAGCCATGAAAAACCCTAAAAAGCTATCTAAGGACTTGTAATATCAACGGCCATGATAACAACTCCATTTATTAAGTTCTTATTGCTGTTCTAAGTCCTTGCCATACATTGTCGCATTTAAACCCGAGCAAAGCTCCATGACACAGGAACTCTTACTGCCCCCACTTTACAGATGGGCAAGGGCCTGGAGGTCAGGCGGGGGCTCGGGGGCTCTCAAGAGGAGCAGCACGCAAGCCCCCCACTGCACCATTTTCCCCAGCAGTTCCCTAGCTCAGCTGTCCATGCACCAAGCCAAGGCAAGAGTAACCCCGAGTGCTCCTGGGAACCTCCCACCATGTCACTGGATGCAGACTGGACTCCCAGATGTCACCTCTTCCAGGAAGCTGGCCCTGAAACACCCCAAACAGCCCATCTCTCTGCCCTCTCCACCTCCCATGCGCTATAACTGGGTCAACTGCAACCTAATGATTCAACCGTCTGTACGAGGATCTGCTTTGATCACAACAAGTGAGGATTTTCAGAATGGAAACAAATAACTGTTCCCCAAATACAGCCCAAGGACGTGTGTCAGGCCCTTTGCTGTTCCCTTAAGAGCCTGCACCCAGCAGATCAAGTGAGCAGGCAGTGCATAGAGACATAACCCGGTGGGCACAAGGAGCCTCAGAACGAGCTCCCCAACCACCTGATCCATCTGTACTTTAGGTGAGCTCTTGGCTAACTGACATCTACTTCCACTCCTTCTAGAAACTGTCTTCTCTCTGCCAGGCCCTTCTAGCTTGAGGGCCAACTGACCACCTGCAGCTTCTCTCCCAGGGCTCTCACCAGCATCTCTTCTTCTCACGCCTCACCTCTATGGACTGAGAAGTAACGAACCACAGCTATGTCGGGGACGGGACCAATGGCCCCTCCTGCCCCGATTCTTTCAGTTCCTCTGTCTACCCCCATTTACCCCCCTCCTATCTCTGGGCCTTTGCACATGCCCTTCCACCTACCTGAACCTTTTGCCCACCAACATCTACCTTATCCTGCCAGAATTGTTTTATGTGATTCCCTGCAGGAAGCCTTCCCTGACCATCCTTACTACCACCCAGGAGAGGGTCTCCCACTTTGGGGTCCCCAAGCTCTGGAGCTCTCCAACCCGGCTCACCTCACACTTTGAGGTGGCTTCTTGACCTCCTCATCTGCCCTCCCCACCCTCCTGCAAGCTCCACGAGGATCTCCTGCATCCCAGAGCCCAAGCACGGAGCTGGTATACTCAGCAGGTGCTTAATAAACTTCTGACAAATAAAATGAAGAGTGAGCCAAGAAAAGAATGGGCAAATGGGAGCACAGAACAGTCGAGCACATAGACGGGTGCTGGGCACCCCCTGGCTTATCTAGTGTTTACTACGGGCCAGGAGGCATGCTCAGATTCTACACAGATTATTCAAACTCAGTAACAACCCTGTGAAGTAGCCTCTGCCCCATTTATAGATGAGAAAAACAAGCACAGAAAAATCAGGTGACTTACCTAAAGTCCTGCCACTGGCGAGTAGATAAATACAGATGCCAACCCAGCAGGCTGGTTCTAACTCTGTCCCTTCAGCTGCACATTACACAGCCAGCGGCAGCCTGTGTGCAGAGAGCCCACACGAACCACCCCTCCCGATATCCCTGCGCTTGTGCGGTCACTTTCCACGTGGACTTGGCCATGAGACTTGCTCCAGCCAATGCAGCATTAGCAGGCATGAGACAAGGAGAGGCCTGACAGCCTTGCACATGGGCTTGTCCTTTGGGAATGCTCCCCAAGAAGTCTGAGATGCCCAGGTGTGCCTGAGCCCAAGTGAGGCACGTGGAGACTTCACGTGAAGGAGGACCAAGGGACTCGGCCACCAGCCAGAATGCTGGCAACGACACAGAGGCCTTAGCTGAACTGGCCCAGAGCCCACCCCCGCCCCCCGCCCCCCAAGTCCTCTGAGGCACTTGAGCTGAGGCCTCAGGAGACAGGCAGCAGACAGGAGTCTTCCTGGCTGTGCCCCACCTAAACCTCTGCCTCGAAGCAACGTGAGCAAATAAAATGGTGGTCGTTTTAAGCCACTAACTTTTGGGGTGGTTTGTTAAGCAAAAACAGGTAACAGAAACATTGCCTTGCCTTCACAGACAGGATCATGCAGTGATCACACAGTACCCAGTGGGGTACTTCTCAAGGGCTTACTCATTCAGCAACATTCACAGAGCATACTGTGCACCAGTCACTGTCTGGGCCCGGGATCCGGCCAAGAGGAAAAGAGAAAAAGCCCCAGTTCCCGGGGAGCTTACATTCTAGTGGGGGAGTCAGACAAGCCAACAAATAAATTAGTGTTTATGTCAAGCAGGGCCAAGAGCTACATAGAAAAATGAAGCTATGTCAGGGGTGCTTGGACGGACAGAACAGCCTCTGGGTCAAGTGATACTTAAGTGAAGACCTGAAGGAAAAGGGGAGAAGGGCACACAAAAGTAGAACATCCAGGCCAAAGGGCCAGCAAGGACAAGTGTCTTAAGAGTGAAACACGGCAGAGAGGAAGGAGGGGGGGAGGTGTCTGGGGCAGGACAGTGGAAGGAAAGAGAGGAAGAGGAGGGAAGGGCCAGACCACGTGGGGCTGTGAGGGCCATGCTCAGGGCCTAACTGTGTCCTAAGTATGAAGGGAAGCCCAAGAGCCCAGAGGGGACGGCACCCAACCTCTCTTCTCAAAGGCGCCCCCTGGCTGCAGCAAAGGTGCGACCATAGGGCAGGCCTGGCCAGGGTGGAAGCAGGGTCCCCAGCAGGCTCAGAGTTGCTGCTCTCTCCCTTGTCTACCTTTCTCGGAGATGAAAATTAGCTTGTCACTCTTCCACCCCCTCGAGGGTGAAACAGGAACGGACCGTGGCTGCCGTGACCGGTAAGACAGGCTCTAACGGCACCTCCTGAGCCTACCCCCTAAGGACCTCCATCTACAGAAAAGCAAACCTAGTCTGGAGACTGCTTGCAAGGGGGCCTTGTTCAGCCTTAACTGAGCCTGACAATAAACTAAACAGTTTATTTACCGCCTGTGAACGCGGGCCCTGCTGCGCGGTTTGTAAACGGACCGCGGGGCCCACTGCTCTCCAAATGGGATGCTGCACCTGTCAATCACGGACCACTGGCTCCCTTCTCATTACAAATCGCAGCGCATTTCCGTCGCTCGTTTATTTGCTTCATCTGGAAGAGGAGCTGCTCAAAGTTGGAAGGTATTTATTTTTACCCACAGAATCATTTCCAGGGAAAAGCGGAAGGAAATGGACTGCGCAGGCCACAGGGAGATGAAGCAAAGGCGGAGAGGCTAAAGGAAGAATATAGTCTGATAAAAGAGAGCTCTATCTCAAAATGCAAGGCCGGGACTCCCGGTCCTGACCGTTTCAGCTACCAAATCCTCTGCTGTTCCCTTCCCTCCCCGCGTCCCCACCCCAAGGGCCAACCACAGTAGCTGCTGGGGCTGACAGCTGGTGTGGCTGCAGGGGCCAGCAACTCACCCCACAAAGGCCTTCGCCCCGCTCAGTTCTCTCTCCACGGTGGGGAGGGTCGGGCAAACTTAAAATGCAGATCGGATCCCTATTTAGGACTCTTCAAAGACTTTCCCTTCTTCTTAAAATAAAGACCAAACCCTTTCCTGGGCCCTAGGAGGGAGGCCCAGGGTGCTCGGGGCCCCACCCCATCCCCCCACTCTCCTCAGTCCTTCTGACACCCGTCCCCCGTCGTGCCTCGGGCTCTCTCCACCCAGGAGGCAACTCCTCCAGGCCCGAGCTCCAACATCTCCTCCTCTCAGGAGCCAGGCCGGACCCGTGCCCCAACCCGCACGCGGGAGTGGATCCTTTGCAGCCATCATCTTTGACAGTGACCGCGGTGGGCTGGGGTCATCTTTCTCAGAACACCAGCAATTGGCTCTTCTGTGCTGGTGATACTGAAAGGCTACCCTTTGACTCCAAGACTCAATTATTAATGATCAAGCTTAGCACTGTTTTTGATCCAGACTCCTCCCAGCTATGACCCACCCCAAAAGGAGAAGGGATTAGCTGTAACCAATTATTATTAGTTCTCTCCCCACCAGCATCCTGTCCCTTCCTCAGCCCATCCGAAGTCATAGGTCAGAACTTCAGCAAGCCACCTCTTCTTGGAGACATCAAGAGATGTGCCCTTCTCGGAAATAAGGGTACCACCTTTTTTAACATCTAACTTATTTCAGTATTAACCTGTATCAGTCCAAACTCCCAACTCCAAGGAAAAGGATGACAAGGTGAACACATGTAGCCACCCTCTCGGTCACCATTAGAGCTTTACAAGGAAAGTAAGAACAGAAATACAAACACAACAACTACCGTTTAAGGAGTTCTTACTACACGTCAGGCAGTGTTCATTCCCTTTTGCAGGCTCATCCAAGTTTGCACAAAAACTCTATAAAGTGAACGTTGTTAATAACATCCTTATTTCACAGATGAGAAAGGTGAGGCTTAAGGAAATTACTAACCCAAGGTCAGAGGGCTGGGAAGTCCAGACAGGTAACCCCTCCACTGTCCATCAAGACCACCAGCTCCTGCAGCAGAAACTCTGGGTCCCCCTGACTGACCCCCCTCTCCAGAACACACTGTCAACCACAAAACCAGCCTACCCCAGAGCAGCCAACTCACTGCTTCCAACAAAAGGAAAGCTACTGCTCCCACAGGGAACAGTAGGAAACAAAAACAATTTATTGCAGAATTCAGTGACCAGGGTCCACGTCACCATTAACTAGGGGCAGGGAGGACAGAACATTGATGTCAGCTAAATGTCAACCACTGGTTTCAGTTTGGGGGAAAATTTTTTTTTTAAGAGGTAAAATGTCTTTAAGCACTGTACTTTTCAAAACATTCAAGAGAAATCTTCCTTTAAATTTAACTAGGAAAATCAGCAACTCCTATGCTAAAAGAAACTTAAGAAGTTGTCACTGTCATTCAAAATTCAAGCAAATGGGAAGAATTACAACAAAGTAATCATCAGAGTAGTGACACGTACTGGGCAGTTTCTAGGGAGGTGGAGGCTACCCTACTCAGTGCTTGACACCCACTGTCACAGCATATCCCAGGGAAGGAAATGAGGAGCTCCTCTTATTACACCATTTCACAGACAGTGAAACTGAGGCTGGGCCATGTCACATCCCAGTCAAGGGCATGCAGCTAATAAGGAGGAGTGCCAGGATTTGGCCTTAAGACTAACAGTTTCCAACACTCAAGCCCTCAACCACCACATACATGATCCACAAAAAAGCAAAACATTTTTCAATTTAAGTTTACTATTTAGGAGAATTTTTATTGGGGGGAAAAATCAATGTTCTGTATCAGAAGAAAAACATGCCCTTTCAGACTAATTTTTAAAGCAGTGCTGTTACCACTTAGGTGGGTCCTCACCTGAGGCCGCACCAAACAAATGTTATAATTAGATCCGCTAATAAATTGCCACAACAAATCTGGAAGGAGAAACGTGACTGTTCTTTTGAGAACACAAAACTGTCATTTCAAATTAAGTAACAGTAACAAATGGTGAGACCCGGGGCTCTGGCAGCTAGGCACATGTGTTTGAACATTAACCAGCCATCCTCTGTGTGAACCCATCTGCATCACTCCCGCCAGCCGCAGCCTGTTCTCAGAGACGGGGAACGGTTTTTCAAAAATGGTAAACCATCTTCCATTTAGATAATACTGTCCCCATCAGTACTGAGAAGAGGATTTGCTTCTAGGAAGGCTAAGAAACTCTGTTTAGCATGTATGATTTATGTGAAGATACGAAGGAGAAAACAGAATCTTCTTCCATTCTCAGAATTCTAGACCCACTTTATCACCCTGAGGGAACAAGACTAACCACCACCAGGATCATGGTCAAGTTACCCAATGACCTCACATCCCCTGAGACCCTCAGCCCGATGTGCTCACCTTCACCCATTAATAAACTCATCACAAGGCATCAGATGATATTACCAACTGCAAAAGGAGATGCCAGGCAGGTAAAGACCAACAGCCAGGTAACAAAGCAGGAGAAGCTGGGGCTGGGAGGTCAGCCAGGCCAGACAGGAAACCTGCTCCCAGCACTCACCCCACAAGGTGCGTGACCGCCTGGGTGAGGGGACCAGGCTTTGGTTCCGTGCAGCACATGCCCTAGAGAAGCATCAAATGCACACTTAGTTCGTCCATGTTCACCTAGGTGCATGGACCAGTGTGGACGTGCGACACCAGGCCTGAACTGAAAGATAAAGGCAAAAACAAGCCCAATACTGGTGTCACCCCACAATCCCGCTCATCGAGCCTGCGCGCCAGGACACACACAAAGCAGACGTGCGCACTGCCACTCCCGGGAGTGTCCGCAGCCACGTGTCTCTCCCAGTGCGAGGCTCCTACTCAACAGAGAGGCTGTAGGGTTTAACAAAGAGTGTGGGTGTTTATCAACAACCTCGCTCTTACATGCCCACCAGCCACTTGGTGCGAGGTTTGACCTCACAAGCAACAGTCCGTTCCACTGCTGGAAGCAGGAGCACCCATGAAATGCTACCTTCCCCAAGGCATTTTCCAGAATAACTCTAACTACTGGGGACTCTCACCATCCATGCTGGTGAGAGCCCAACCTCTATAAGAGCCACAACGGACTCTGTGACATGAGGTAATAGACACGGACGTGCTGGATTTATACAGAGATACGAAGTCTTCACACATAGTAGCCTACCTCACCCACATGACTCACGGATGCACCTGTCACCGGCGGCCCTTCTGTTTCAGCAGACAAAAAAGTAGTACCTATGGATGTTGGAGATCCTGCCCAGATCCCATGAGGACAGACACAAAGCCTTTGGTGTCTTCTAAATGGATAGACCCAAAACCCAACCACACAACTATTGAACTCAATTAAATGCCCTTCTGGGCCAGCATGAAGGTCCAAACAGGATTATCATTTCATTCTTGACCAGACAAGAGGCATCCCCTGAGCCCACCAACGACTCAATTATGGAGCTCCTTACTGAAAAGCTTGGCAAGACCTGTCACAGAAACACAAAGGCCATGGAACTATGTGTTGGAGAAACACAAGTGACAAGAAAAAAAGCATAAAAATTAACTTTGCTTTTTGACAATGTGACAAATTTCCATTAAACCTCTTGCTTTACCTTATACTGACTGCCTTCTTCAAAGCGCCTGTTCTTCCTCCTCCTAAATACACCCATAACCTAATAAGTTCTGCTGGGATTTCATGCTGACCATCCACCAGCAGCTTGCTTTGCACCAACCAACACCATCATTCATGACTGCTCTGCTTCACCCCTATGTGAAATCAGCTGCTGGAGAGCTACAAAAATGCCATGAGTGTCTTCATTATCTGGTGGGCTACCTGTGATATGGAGTCTCTGGTACCAACGGAAGGCAGCCAAAGCAGACCTAAGTGAATTCTTAGGACTGATGCTGTTCTTCGTGAAACCTAGCAACCTCGTGCTCCTCTAGCCAGGACCACAGAAGAGACAGCAGCTTTCCAGAGAGAAGACAGGAGGGCTGCAAATATCAGCACTCACAGGATTTGGGGTCAGGACTGAAAGTAACCCCCTGTCCTGAAAAAGTCAGGATGCTGCTAGCTCCCTCTGACATGCCCTTGCCTGCCCTCTGCTCTCTCAAGGTACACTAACGGTGAATGCCCCACCACTCACGAAATTACTGTAGCCCTGTGCTACACAGTGGAGGCCTAGACTCCATTTCCTCAACTTCTGGGAAAGAGCACCCCACTTTTGTTCAAGAAGCCAATTCTCCCCAACCTTTAGTCACCGCTGACACCACCCAAGGGCTGACCCTAGCCCGGCTCCAGGGCTGGCATGTGACATAGGGCCGGGCCAACCAGAGCCTTGCAGTCTCCCTCACCAGCTACCAGTTCTTGTAAACAGGAAGCACAACCAGATCAAAAATAGGAAAGCCTAAAAATCTGGTAGGAAAAAAAAAAAACAGCAAGATTGACAACAAATGGACTCTTCATAGCAACAAGCAAACCACAAATGGTTAACACCTGGGAAAAAAATCCCACCACTACAGAAACTTAGCACTTGTCATCCAATTAGCAGAGAGCAAAGATGTTACCACTCAGTCCCGACAGGGGTGAAGCTAAATGGGGGCACCCACAAAGCCGCCATGGACGCGATCCTGCTGGGAAGCGTGTTGGCTGTCTTTGCCAAGAGCCTCAAATGGCCTAGTGATTCTCTTTGTAGGAGTGGACTCTAGAGAAACCATTAGAATCACATACGTACATGCACATGAAGATGGTCACCACAGCCGTGGTAACAAAGAAACACACGCTCATGCTTGGCCCTGGCAAGGAGAGGACGTTATGTGGCCACAAAGACTAAGAAGCAAAAGTGTTTAACGACATGCAAAAATGCTCATGATGTAATCCCAAGTGAAATGGGAGAAAGCAAAATGATATTCATAGAACGATCCAAATGTGTTTTACACAGACACACAAAGATAAAAGACTGAAAATAAGTACTTTGAAAATCTAAACAGCGGCTACATCTGAGTGATGAGATCATATATATTTTTTTCCCTTTCTCCATCCTAGTGCTAGCTTTTAAAATTCATCTCTAATAAACACACAGTTCTTTATAGTTAGAAAATCCACACACGTCAATAGAAATAGCCTTGGTTTAGTGCGTCCACATTCAGTGGACATTTTCTAGGCACACAGCACTGAGCTAGCTGTGCTTTGCGGGAACAAATGCGAGAAGACTCCTGTCCTCAAGGAGTTTCCTGTCCAGTGAGCTAGAGACAACCCAGGAGATGGTGCTGAACAATGAAAAAGTCTACTAGCCAACCAAACGCTAAATGCAGGGGCAGATGTCAGCTCCATCTGGTTACGCACATGCCGCACACTTCCCGTGCTTGGTGGACTTCTTGGCCTGTGGCATCGCTCAGTGACCATGACCTACTCTAGCATGACCTCTACAGCCCGGGCAGGGCGGCCTACCTGGCATTCACTGCCTCGTTCTTCATGGCAGAAGCCCAGTCGTATTCAGGAAGGCCATGCTCCAGGCCAAAAGCCCAATGTACGCCTCCCTCACCTAAGACCAGACAGGAAGCTGTAAACCCAGGTTGTTAGATGGGGCGTCAGAGAAAGCTCCTTAACCAAAGGACAGACAGTAGCCATCAGCCCTGTTCGTGCAGACACACATTCAAATGAAGATGTTTTAAATAAATACTCGCAGACTGAAACTGATCGCCTTTCTTTCTCCTGTCCAGTCTTTCGGTTAAACCAACAGCGTGTAGTAATTGCTGGAACACAGCTGATGGACACTTATTTAATGAGATTTGTGTCGGACTGATGTGAAGAAACTAGACATATAAAATCAAAACGTGTAGTACTGGGAAATATATATGTAAAGCAGTTCTGGGTTATCTATGCAACCAGAGGCAGCATATATTAAAAAAAGAGAGATCAGGTTTTAAGTCACACGTATTCCCCCCCTCTTACTCCCCCAGAGCAGGAAACAAGTCCTACAGAAATAGAAAACTGTACTTTTCCAATAACCCCTAAATTGTTATTTATTTCCAAATCCTTACCTGCTTCTCTTCAGTTCCCTAAGGCTTCTATATCCTGCCAAAAAGAACCGTGATTATAAATCAGAATCTATACTCCAAACATATACATACACACCCAGATCAAATTTACAACCTAGGTTTTCATCCACCTCTTATTGTGTTTAAGTTTTTCTGTTCCAAACACTGATTAATTTTCCTTTCAATAAAAGAAGCATGGAGTGCAAATCTATTTTACCCAGAGGTTTTTCCATTTCTTTCCCCTGTGTTATTTTGAGGCTTGCCACTCAGTCAGAAAGCAAGAGCCCTGAAGAATATCCCAACGTTGCGCACGTGAAAATATACCATTTTCCCGAGTAACTCGGGAAAATGGAAAGGCAGAAAGGGTGATTTCCATAATAAAGCTCTCCACTCCAACAGTGGTGCCCAGGGGAAAATTTGCCTACACTGCTCCCATCCGACATGCCAAAGATGTACCTCGCGATGTGCAAGTGCTTCACTGCGGCTTCCTAACCAAATTTCAAATTAAGTACTGTGGGCCTAGGGGACAGGCTCGCACATGGCACGCTGCAGACCTGAGCACTGTGCCAGCAAGTTCCGGAGCAACGCCTGCCAACCCAGCGGCAGAGCTGGGACGAGGAGTTCAACAGTGTCTACATTCCCCAAACTCACACAACACTAGAGACAATCCAAACCAGAAAGGACAGGAAGGGAGAAAGAGGTCTGCTTCCAATCACCTGCCCAAACAATCGGATGGGGTAAACTGGAAGAAAAAGCAGAAGAAAAATGAAGAAAGAAGAGAGAAAGAGATTCAAGGGAAATAAAGAGACCAAGCCAGAGGGACCTAAAGAGAGTGAGAGACAGATGAGGAAGGAGAAGCCAAAGGGCAGGGGGGAGGGGGATGCGAACGGCACCTGAGGAACAGAGAGGGGAGAGACACAGGCTGGGTGGGGAACCGAGAACCAGAGTAAGCAGCTCAGCATCCGGTCACGCGCTCAGCTGCTGTTTTCCGGGCACCCGCTACACTGAGCAGTGGGGACATGGCCGTGCCCGAAACAGGCCCGAGTGTGAAAGGTGTGTCAATGTAGCACAGTGGTGAGTCCAGAGGGGAGATGAACAATTCTCCATCCAGAATAACCCCAAACCGCTGGGCCAGAGCCAAAGAGTATTTAATCCTCAACAGGAAATCATTCTGAGGCATGAAATGGACAGAAACACTGGTTATCAAAAGAAACTCAATTAGGTAGGACACCCAAAATGCATGTGCTCCAACAACATAAATAAGAATAACTCAACTTCACCAAAATTAACAACAGCTGTGCTTCAAGGGCATCAGCAAGAAAGTGAAAAGGCAACCTAGAGAGTGGGAGAAAATATTTGCACATCACATATCTGATAAGGGTCTTGTGTCCAGAACATACAAATAACACACAATAAAAAGGACAACCAATTCGACCCAAGGGAAAAGGTCTGAAGGGAGAGCTCTCTAAAGAAGATGCGCAAATGGCCAGGGGGCATGTGAAAAATCATCAACATCACCCGTCGTCAGGAAAATGCAAAGCAAAACTACAATGAGGTATCATTTCGCTTCCACTAGGACAGCTGTAATAAGAGGGAAAGATGGTAACACACACTGGTAGAGATGGGGAGTAACTGTGGTCCTCATTTGCTGCTAGTGGGAGGCGCCCTTCAGAAAATAGTGCAGCAGGTCCTCACAAAGTTAGTTACATATGACCCAGCAATGCCAGTCCTAAGTACATACCCAAGAGAAAGGACATGTCCACAAGACAACTGGTATGTGAACATCTAAAGCAGCATTATTTACAATAGTCAAAGATAGCACCAGTGTCCCTCAACAGAAGACTGGATGGACGGAATGTGGTCCATGCATACAATGGAGTATTACTCAGTCCTAAAAAGGAATCAAGTACTGATATGCACTACAATTTCAATGAATCTTGAAAATGCTATGCTAAATGAAAAGAAGCCAGTTACATATCATACCATTCACTTCATAGGACATGGCCAGCATAGGCAAGTCCAGAGAGACAGAGAATAGATGAGTGGCTGGCTGGGGGGAGGGGAAGGAGTGGCTGCTTCCAGTAAGGAAGACAGATCTGGAGCACAGAATTACATAAATGGCTTAACTGCAATCCAGCTAAGTGTAAGCAAAAACCAACCCACATGCTGGAGAAATAATCTGTCCCCACACCGTCTCACTGCCCAGTCCCCATATCCCTTAGGCCTTGTACCCTTGGCTGGGGCCTAAAGGCCAATCAGAAGGGGTAAGGAGTTGGCTGGTTTTTATTTCCTGGGGGGGGGG